>NC_141625.1:42445322-42595738 GCF_047967505.1 Dipteris shenzhenensis
AAGTTGCCAACACCGTATCTTCATGCCTTAGATTTTTCAATGCAAACCCAATGGAGAGATATGCCGACTCACCTAGCACCATCATGACCAAATGAAAGTTAGAACAATTCATTCAAGCTGTGGTAGCCAGGCTTCAATGCTGGCACACAATTGTTATCCATGCCACTCTATTTAAATCTTGACATTCTAGTAATAGAGAATAATCAAAGATTGGCATTTGTACATTTAATGAGATGATTATAAAATGTTGGGGCAATTCCCAAGGGATTATATGGATTCATCAAAGGCCTTGTTGAAGTTTATTCAATTCTCAACCAATCATGATGATGAACATTCTAGGCCTATAGACAAGAACCATTAGACATGTCTGACCTGTCCATGAGAAGCTTGTAAGATAATTCCCACATGCAATAAAAGGAAACTCTTTTTATCTTTATACCCTTCTATTCAAGAAATGGACTTTAGATAGTCACATCTCCAAAAGAAAATCCAAGAAAAATTAAACTATGAGTGCTTCTTAATTCAGTATATAAAAAATCTCTCCATCTATATAAGATATCTAATAAGATTAAAAAAGACTCCACTGGTAATTTTCTCTTCAATCACATTAAGAGAAGTTCTTAAGAAATGCAACATAACGCAATTCCAAGTTTCACTTTAATAATCTTCCAAAGACACTATTGAAACCATGATTGCTTCTTAACTTAAAATAGATTCCCCAATAAAGATAAGAGAAAATCTATAATGTAATAGAGGAGTCTAATTGGAGTTATTGTGCTAGTGTTGTGTCTTGCCCCATGAGTATAACTCTCTTTGAATAGATTGCATATGAAGATTAGATTCATGAAGAACCCCAATAAGCATCTATTTTCAAGCCTCATGTATGATCCCCCAAAGCATTGGTACTAAATCGCAAATAGCTCTTGCATTGTTCTGCGATCTCATAGACCACACGTTCGAACAATGCACGAGGGATGAGGTTCTCCATAGTAGTTTGATACTTTTGAATCCCTTGAAGATTTTTTATGGCTGATTGCCTCCTCATATTCACCTTAGGTGCTTGTTGGCAAATAGCAACATTGCTCCATAGGCTATGATCTACTTTGAATTTTTCTCTTATGCATCCTCCTATAATGTGTCAGCCTGCTCTTCAATCATTTTCTTTTTGGAATGGGGTAACACTCCATATTGACTAAATTGAGGCTTTTTTGTAGTTAATTACACTTGGAGCACAAGTGATGGAACTAGCTCTTGGTATGTTATTACATAAATCCCTATGAAAGAAGCTAGGAAGTCACCATTGCCTAGGTACTTGTAGTAAGGTGGACTTGTGAGCCTTTTGCTTGATAGGGAGGACAGGGAGGGGATTTTCCTATAGATCCAAGATATCACCCAACCTTATAAATGTATTGTTGATAGGGGGTGGGATGGTGGATTGGGTCAAGGACAGCCTTGTTGGTCTCTTACATTTTTATTAGGTATAGGCATATTTTGTGCATGATGAATGGATGGAGGAAAGGATGCTTGTGAGGGTGGAATAGAGGATTGAGGAGGGGACATTTGAGGGGGATGGAGGGGCAAGGGGTAGGAGGATCCTCTCAATTATATGCTTAAATGATGTTATACTACGGGGGGATGAAGGCTGAGCTACTGCTTGTCCTATCCTAGTAAGAGTTATAGCTGTAACAATTTTCTTAGTTCTTGCCATAGGCAATGAGAGTGACAATAAAGACTTTATGATATTATTTTTAGCACTCATGCATGCACACGCATGCATTGATGCACGCATGCATGGATGCATGCACGCACGTATGAGCACACAAAAATCCACACACAGTCACTTAACCACATCTTTGCAAAATTTGGAACAAGTGATTAACTCCAAACAATGTTCTCTTTATTCATGCAAGTAAAAATTTTCTATGCCCATCCATTGTTAATGGTCTTGTCTTTGGATAACTGATGAGATACCGTTTGTAACTAGAATGAACTTCAATGTCTCATGGTGCTATTTTGGAGTCTCAAATTCAAAAACCCACCATATGTCCTTTTCATATTGGACCAAGAAATCTTGCACAACTTCCTCATCCTCCTAAACAAAGCACAAGGGCTTGCTCATAATGCAAATGCTTACCCTCTATAGGCTATGTCCTTTGACTAATTAAGATCCATCCATCTTGATAACAAAAATGAGCTTACCATTGCTGCAATGAGAAATGCTTATGGAACCTGCAAATCCTTGAAAACACAACAAACACTATATGAAAATATGCACAAAACTCACAACCAAGAGGGATTGAACAAGCGTGTTGGGTGCAATCTCCCCCCATAGGAGTGGTGCTCTCCTTTCACCTCCTATGTATTTGATGTGTTGATTGATTGAATAGCTTAGCTTCCGAGCAAAAATTCATGCAAGCTCCATGTACATCTTTCCTATGCATGAGTTGGAAAAAAGCCCCATGAGCCAATTCCAAAATAGCTTAGCTTTTTAAAATTAAAGCTTATTTTTTCCACTTTAATTAATACACTTATGCTAAGCCTCTAATGTTCAAAATTTTAAATACATACATGAGCATTATAATGTCAAAAATTAGGCGTAGCCTTATTCATCCCCGCATCACTATATGAAAATATGCACAAAACTCACAACCAAGAGGGATTGAACAAGCGTGTTGGGTGCAATCTCCCCCCATAGGAGTGGTGCTCTCCTTTCACCTCCTATGTATTTGATGTGTTGATTGATTGAATAGCTTAGCTTCCGAGCAAAAATTCATGCAAGCTCCATGTACATCTTTCCTATGCATGAGTTGGAAAAAAGCCCCATGAGCCAATTCCAAAATAGCTTAGCTTTTTAAAATTAAAGCTTATTTTTTCCACTTTAATTAATACACTTATGCTAAGCCTTTAATTTTCAAAATTTTAAATACATACATGAGCATTATAATGTCAAAAATTAGGCGTAGCCTTATTCATCCCCGCATCACTGAAGTTGTGCCTACATGCCAAAAATATGGTAAATCATGCTCGCCAAATGCCATCACTTTATTCTTCCTCTGAATTCACAAAAGTAATAATAATAAAACATTTCAAGCACATAATAACCTTGGAATTAATCACCACAATTAGTTAACTTTTCAATATTTTAGCAATACAAAATTAATAAATCATAGATGGATGATGCACAACATGACACATTCCATCAGATGGTGCATCTCATGCCACACATACATAAAGTCACACGGATGCAACACACATGCCACACATACCATCATCACACAAGTGGTGCACACAATGCCACAGACTCATATAGCCATAGCTGTATATCCAGCCATGTAGGAGCACACATGCATCACTATGAAGAGTAAGCACACATGCATTAATTGCGTGACAAATGCTAGATCTCACTCAACCAAATATTGAAGGATTAAATTAAGCGATAATTCTATTTCCTATAACATCCCTCTTTCTTGAAATTTCAATTGCCCTTAATTGTGTGACAAAAAGTAGTCAATAAATTAGGGTACTCGCAAAAATATCACTTGGGCATCCACTTAGCATCCTCAATGAGGAGATTCTTGAATGTAACAAGGTAAATGGAATAGGAATTGCCATGTCTTGACTGAGTGATTTGTCTATCAATGATATGGTCAAGCTTTACCAACCTAGACTCTCCTTAGGGCAAAGGTGCATCCTCCGCAACAGGTCCACTTGGTGGGTCTCCATGGAAAGGTCTCAAGAGTTGCACATGAAAAGAATTTTGAATGTGCCAATGTGGGGGTAATTCTAGACAAAAGGCATGGTCATTAATACACTCCAAACTCTTAAAGAGACCATTTAGGGGCAAGCTTAATTCTCAATACTCTTGATTCATCGCTTTTCAATATGTAGCATGATGAGGTCACCCTCAACAAATAAGACTCTCTTTCTTCCTTTATTCACTTGTGTAGATAGCCCGAGGGTGCTCGATGTTCTTATGGACCATAGTCAAAATGCTAGAGAAATCCTTAATGAATTGGCCAGTAGGCTCTATCGATGCCTAAAATAGGTCAATGCACTAAGAATGATCTTGCTATAAACAATTTGAAATGGAGATTTGACTATAGTAGAGTGTTTAGTGTTGTTGCATGTAAATAGTAAAATGTGTAAACGTTTGTCCCATTTGCCTAGATGACTAGAACAAATAGTATTTTGTATGACCTTAGTTTGACCATTGGACAAGGAATGAAAAGAAATGAAGAATTCTAACTTCATGACAAGATTGTCAAAAAGTGCGGTCCAAAAGTTATTACAAATTTTACTATCCCGGTTTGACATGATTACTTTCAGAAGGCTTGAATGGCGGCCAAGGTCTTCTTGCAAGTGATAAAGAAGCATGTTTGCTAAATCTATCAACGATAGTCCAAATCATATTGAAACATGAGCTAGTCATAGGAAATCTAGAAATGAAGTCCATAGAGATCTATTCCCATAGACCATTAGGGATTGGTAAAGACATAATCAAACCTTGATATTTGCCCTTGTAGCTCTTCAATTTTTGGAAAATAGGGCATTGTGCAACAAAAAATGCAACATCAACTTGATGCTTGGTCCAAAAAAAATCTTCAATTATAGTCTAATATGGTGCAGCGACACCTCTATGCCCCATGTAGGGTGGCTGATGCACTTGTTCTAGTACTAAGCAATGAAATAGTGCAATGAAGCACAAGCACTTTTCATTGAATAGGTAGTCATCATGAATAGGTACCCTTGCCCTGCTTAATTTCATGCTAGATTTTTTAAAAGTCTTGATTAGTGGCATAGGCCTCCATAGGCTCGAAAGGATCACCCTTGATGATTGAGATATTATGTATGCTAGGTGGATGGCTCAATGCATTGGCAACTACATTGTCTTTGCCTGGTTGATACTGGATCATTACTTTAAAGCTATCAACAAAGGTATCCCATTTGATATGTCAATCCAAGATCATTAGCTGAGTAAGTAGATGTCTAAGACTCTGGTGATCGCTCTTAATGAGTAACTTGGAACTCATAAGATAGTGCTTCCAGAGTTTAAGGGCATGAACTAGAGTGGCTAATTCTTTGTTAGATGTGGAATAGTTTAGCTCTGTTGGCTTCAACTATGTGACTCGAATGCAATTGGATGGTTTTCTTGCATGAGCATAGCCCCAAAACCTACCCAAAACTAGAATCAGTGACCATGACAAAGAAAGGTCTCGTGAAGCCTGGCATGGTCAAAACTAGTGTTTGGGTCATTACCTCTTTAAGTTGCTAAAAAGCTAAAGTGTGCTATTCACCCCAAGAGAAAATATGAGTCTTACACAAGATTTTGGATCATCTCTACCTTCCTTGGATCTACTCGAATGCCTTTAGCTAAAACAATGTGACCAAGATATTCAATTTCGGACTAGAAAAATGAAATTTTCTCTGAGTTGGCACACAATTGGTTCTCACTTAAGAGATAGAAAATGAGATCCAAGTGTTTCTCATGTTCCTCTTGGCTCTTGATATAAACCATGATGTCATCGAAGGAAACTACCACAACATTCTGATAGGGTAGGAAGATAATGGTTCATCATCCGACTAAACATGGTAGGCGGTCATTCTAACATGATGATACCCTGACTTAAGATTGATCTTGCTAAAGATTATGGCTCCTTTCAACTTGTTAATAAGGTCATCGACTCTCGAAATTGGGTATCAATTCTCCACCTTGATTTTATTCAAGGCACAATAATCAATGCACTCCACTTTTCTTCTTGACAAGAAGAATGGACGCCCCAAACAATGAATTACTAGGTCAAGCCTCAGGTCAAAATCTCTTCTATTTGGCAATGAATCTCTTAATACTTTGTAGGGTTGTGTCTATGTAGTGCTTTGCACTACTTGGGATAAGGTCAATCTTATCATCCTTAGCTCTAAATTAAGAAAGGTCAGGAGGTAAGCCTTCCATAAAGCAATCAGCATAGTAGTTAGAAAGAGATCCAAAGTCTTTTGCTTATGTCTTTCAATCTCAAGAGTAGCCTCAATCTTGTTGATCATAACAAGATATATCTTCTTGCATTTGCAAAAAGCTCTTTTAGCTTGGGTATGTGATAGTAAAGCCCAAGAGGGAAGGTCCTTGTGGCATTATAAAGTCATGTTCTCAATACCTTGAGTTGTGGTAATGATGCACTCAAGATAGTGAGGTTTGACGTTGTGATTGATGCACCAGGGCATCCCTAGAATATCTTCCTTGTGTAAAGGAGGGACTAGGAAATCACACCTCTCAATTAATGGCCCTAAAGTCACCTCAAGGTCCTTCACCATTTGCAAACAGTTGTTGCAATGCGATCCTTGAAAAGCTGTTTTGACTTTATATATTGTTTTGGTGGATGCAAGCCCTACTTTTTCAACTAAATGATGCAAAATGAAGTCATGGTGCTTCCATCATCAAAGAAGACATTATGTTCATTTTTTGCAATAGTGCAGTCATGCGTAACAAAGAGGTGCATGCACTTTTACCTGAAGAACACTTACATGAAGGGTTGTAGTCGGCCTTTGGTCTCATTGTCCTCATCTCAACCCTCTTTCTTGAAATATTCATCCTAGGATCCTTCCTGGGATCCTTCACTAACATCATCAATGTAGTTGATCTGCACAGGGTTGTTACACCACTAACCATTGCCATTGGTATGGCCACTGGTTCGCTGTCCATTGCCTTTGTTGTTGTTGGTGGCATCCTTTTCTTAAGTACCTAGCTTACATATAGCAAATGGGTTTATCCATTATATTTCTCCCTGCTTGTATTTTTTCCCTTGAAAGATGCCTTTATCGCTAGAAATTAAAGTGACTTGACCTAGTGGATAGTCAAAATTGTTAAGTGGTTGGGATAGAATAGCAGGATGGGTCACCTCCTTGAAAGTTTTGAGAGAAATCTCCCAAGGCTCCCTTGCATGCATCCAATGGTGCCTTCAATGCCAAGTATGCCAAGGACTTCACTTTGCAAGATCGTGAGCTTCATGCTATGGATCAATGAATCCTTGCTCTAATACCACTACAAAGGGAAATGCTCATAGAACTTGCAAATCTGAAGACATAGTAAACACTATACAAAAATACAAACGAACTTTCAAAACTCACAATCAAAAGAGACTAAACAAGCGTGTTTGGCACAATCTCCCCCCCATAAGAGTGGTTCTCTCCTTCCACCTCCTGTATATTTGATTTTTTGATTAGCTTCTGGGCAAAAATTCATGTAAGCTCCATTTACATCTTCCCTATGCACAAATTGGGAAAAAGTTCCCATGAGCCACTTCCAAAATAGCTTGCTTTTTTGAAATATAAAGCTTGCTTTTTCCACTCTAGTTAATACGCTTAGGCTAAGCCTCTATGGTTCAAAATTTTAAATATATACATGAGCATTGTAATGTCAAAAATTAGGCATAGCCTTGTTCATCCCCACATCACTGGAGTTGCACCTACACACAAAAAATATGGCAAATCATGCTCGCCAAATGCCGTCGCCTTATCAATTATTCTTCCCCTGAATTCACAAAATCAATAATAATGAAATATTTCAAGCATAGAATAACCTTGGAATTAATCACCAGTTAATCATTCTTTCAATATTTCAATGACATAAAATCAAAAAATCACAAATGGATGGTGCACACATGCAACACATGCCATCAGATGGTGCACCTCATGCTACACATGCATAAAATTGCACGGATGGTGCATACATGCCACACACCATCATTGCGTAAGTGGTGTACAAAACACCACACACTCATACAACAGTAGCGGTATATCTAGCCATGTAGGAGCACACATGCATCACTATGAATAGCAAGCACACATGCATCAACTGCATGATAAAAATGCTACATCTCACTCAATTAAATACTGAAGGATTGAATTAATGGAATGATTCCAATTCTCATAACAATTGCACTTTATTGCATGAACAATAAACTTTATTATGATCCATTAAACCAAAATAAGAAAGGTACAATAAAAAGATAGGAGTTGTTTTTACCATCTTCTCTCATTCTATGGAACTTGAACCATGTCTTTCTATATTTGTATTGAAAACATTCATCTCAAATGATTGAATACTAGGTTTCTTTTCACTACTATAGTTCATTGTGCTAGTTACACAATGCCAGCCTCTAAACATTTCTTTGACAAGATAATTTATTTCTTTTCAAGCAAGCTTTATCCTCCAAAATGTTGGTCGTGGCACTACAAACTTCAAACAATTTGTTGCAATAGTAGATGTGAGATATTTGAATATAGTAGTGTAACATTTATGGCTGACACCAAAAGCATCCAAGCATCTCTTTTGCATTCACAATGCTGTTGAAGTCCTTCATCACCTTTTGAGAAACTCACTTACACAAACCTTTGTTTCTTGTGTCTTTAGCATTACAAGAATCTAACATGCATTTAATAAATCTTTTAAAGGATATGAGGTGTTGAAATTGATGTCCATTACTTCCATCACATCCCCATAAAGTTCTTGAAGAAGAGAAAACTTAAGTTGCTACAAGAACCAAAGTAAGATCATGGATGAGGCATATTAGAGTACACCAACATTGTAGCCTGAATTCTCCTCTCTGTTGAGCCCCACTACCTCTTGATAATGAGTCCATAGGTTGGAGAGTTTCTTTTCCTATCCTACAACCAAAAGGAATTTTCTTGAGCTTATACAATCATTGTGTCATCATCTCCCATTCCTCCTCCAAGGACACTGGAGCATGGGAATGTATAGACCTTTTCTAAACCATGTTTGTATGACTCTAAGATCAAGATTGGCTCTTGCAATCCATCTTGCTCCAAGGCTAGCACAATTGCTTTGTCATGGACATCCCTACTCTTCATCCAAAGATGCTCTATAGACTATTGCATTGACAAAAATATACTATTTCCCAAATACTATGAGTTGTTTTGCTTGGGCTCTCCATAGTTCACTTATACGCATAGACATTGTCTAAGCATGGGCCAATCAATTGTAATAACCAAGAAAACTAGTATTCCCATTCCCCAAAAAGGAAAAAAAATATTGCATTGAGTGAAATGGAGCGGTATCCTATATGGAAGGGTCTACAAGATACAAATCTTCTGTCCAAAGGTCAAATATGTTTCTTTCCTTATATAGAAAGCTTGTGGCACTCACTTTTAGCAACTTGCCCACCCTCACAGATTTTGTTTGCTTGCATATCAAGCCTCCAATAGCAAGTTTGTAATGGTGATTGTTTTAGATGTTTTCAAATGGTGCCATGAGTAATTACAAAGAGCAATAGAGTATACATGACACAAGTTTTATAAAGAATGGAGGAGGAGAAGGAGGAGGATGAAGATGACCTGTCTAGTATGAGGGAGGTGGAGGAGGAGGGGGTGTGTGAAAGGAGGAAGGAGGAGTTGGATTGTGGCTCAATGGTGGAAGAGGAGGAGGCATCTAAAAGGATGGATGGTTGTAAGAGGGAGGAGCAAGAGGATGGTTATATGAGGGAGGAGAAGGAGGAGGAGGCATGTGAAAGGTAGGAGGAGGAGCATGGTGGAAAGAGGGATAGAGGATAGAGCAACTCAAAATTCAAATTTGTTAATTTTAATTTTGGAATGATCTCCTCCCACAATGATGTGTAAAGTTGAAAGGTGGTGGCTTCAATTGTAGGCTTAACCAACCTAGGTAGGGGAATTAGGCCTCCTTGGGGCTGCATAAACCTCTTATATTAGCCCACTAGTCCTCCCCTAGGCCATTTCTTAGGAGGCCCTTTTGAGACCCCATTTCTCCCCTAATGGATGCAGGGAAGGATAAATCAATACTCCATTGGGAGCCTCAAGAAGTGGAGCATCATCATGAAGCATTGTACAATCCATGCCATAAATTGTGAACATGGAATGAAGGTATGGAAAAAACCATGGAACTTAGCTGGAGAAGAAAAGATCCCATCCCATAGATGATGACATCTTGAATGTGTCACCCTCTAATGGTAGGATTACCTATACCCAATCATGAACCTAGCCCCTGGGCATGACGTCAACAATGAAGCTCACTAGTGCTCTATCTTAGAGGAATTGAGATGTTTCCTACACCTATTGGTCTTATAGGGAAAGAAGAACCCAAAGAATTGTGGGAGTCGAGGGAACTCCTTCCATGATAGCCCCTTTCGCTAGACCAAAGGAAGGTCAACACTTGGAATGTGAACCCTAAGAAGGAAAAACCAAGGAGCTTCTCTTGCAAGCTATGAGAGGAAAGACATAAGAGGTAGGAAGAGGAAAACAAAGAAGCAAAATATGGCTATTAGTGCATCCCAAAAAAAATGGAAAAGGGGAAAAGAGGGGGGCGTTGGGAAAAATAGTAGCAACCCCAAAAGAACCAGCAGAGTAAGGAGATGGTAAAAACAATTCAAAACCAATGCTTGGGATTCAAGATCTTGACAGAAACCCTTAGAGGAAATAACTGTCACAAGGAGAGGGGACAAATAAGCCATGTATGTAAGCTAGAACCATGGCAAGGAGGTTAAACACAACCACCAAAGACTGAGAACTATGGAATCACCTACAAAAAGTTAGAATTTGTGGCCAAAGCAGATCAGCAAGGTGGGTAAGGGTAGGGCACCCACATGAGGGCAAGGGGGTAGAAATGCAAGGGACATGATCAAAAGTGTATACAGCACTAACAGAGTGAGCGCTCAATCGATGATATCATTGACCAAACATATTTTGGTATATGAGCAGTTGCCAAAGGAGACAATGCATAATATCTCAAAAGATTCCAAAGAAATTGATTGGATGCAGTGCATTACTTGAAGACAAAACAGTGTAACATCTATTTTGGGTATGTAACATTGGTACCCGTTTTAAGATTTCCTCAAAAATTCATTAAAATTACAACTTTTTCAAAAAAAGGCTATATTTTGCACAGTCAAAAAATAAAAACTTGTTGAATTCATGCATTTTTCAAGCATCATGCTTGCAAATTAACAAGGACCTCCACTACATCCCAAAATATCTTTAAATTTTTTGTATTCTCAAAGTCTAAAAGTTTTTTCCTTCCCTTGAAATTTGTATTTCTCTCTAAAAACAACTTTCATTATCTTAGGTTGTTGCACATAGTAGCATGTCCTACTCATTGTTGTCCAAATAGGACTTTTCACTCTCTTTGAAATCACATAAGGAAAGAATAGAAAACTTTTGTTCACCAATAAAGAACGAATAGAAAAAATTTATTAAAATAATGAAGTAAACTCCATGGCTTCTTGCTTGAAAACATTAGCCAAGATCAATGTCTCAAAAACCCATATTCAAAGCATACATATTCACAAAACACTCAATAGAAGTCCACATATTTCTATCTACTCAATTCTACAATACGCATCATCTAAGTCATCTGCAGAAACCTTCTCAATCTGGGCTTCTCAGTCATCTGCAAAAACCTCCTCAATCTGGGCTTCTTCCATTGGTGTCTTGCTTGCCTTCTTTTTATCCACCTCCTTTGCCCAAGTACCAACTAGCTCACTTTTCTCCATGCTAACATCTATACTTTAAATGACTTGTTAGAAGCTCACAATTTCTTTGCGTAAGTGCTTCTACACAAGCCACATTGAATTACATTCAAAATGAGATAGAACCTTCGTATTCAAAAAAATAGAAAGATTCAAGTGAATGAATCAAGACTTTGGAATTATTTGTCCAAATAGCTTCAAATATTTCCATCAATAGATAGAATATAAGCCAAAAGGCCCACCAAAACAATAAATTATGGTCTAAAAACACAAAAAATATGATAATGAATTTATTTTCTTCACATGCAAGGCAACCAAAAACCTTACATTTTGAAGCATGAGAAAATACTTTTTTGCAAATATCTCTATGAAAACTATCAAAATATACACATACACAAAAGGGATTCATAGAATTAAGAGCATTCAAGCAAAGCGAATTTCAAAGAAATGGATTCCAAAGAAACGAATTTCAAAGAAACAAATTACAAAATGAAATTAAAAACTGAATTCTATTCAACCAGTGATTACTTTAGTGATGATATAATGGATTGAGTGAGTGCTTAGTCGATGATATCATCAACCTAGAACTCTCTCGATCGATGACATCATCAATCTAGAAACCTCCGTCGATGATAGAAACCTCTGTCGATGATATTATCAATGCAAATCGATGGAGGTTTCTAGGTTGATGATATCGTCGACCCATAGAGTTCTAGGTCAATGATATCATCGACTCAGAGAGTGCTGGTTTGATGATATCATCAACCTAGAATTCTCTGGATTGATGATATCATCGACGGAGCGATCAACTGAATTTTTTTGTTCTTTTTTTTTTGTGCATCGATGACATCATTAATGGAGTGAGCACTCATTGATGATATCATCGACCAAGCATATTTTGGTATATGACTAAGGCATTTGCCAAAGGAGACAACACGCAATATCTCAAAAGCTACCAAAGAGACCAATTGGATGCAGTGCACAACTTGAAGCGAAGACACACCATGCAAGAAAGAGGGTCGTAGCTCAACTTGCCTAGGTTGACTCAGAGAATGTTAGAGTGCGTATCTTAGAGGAGGAAGGCTCTACAACTTCTACCCCACAAAGCTTTGGCTCTGGTGCATTTAAAGGTGTAGAGTCAAAGGATGAAGATCAATAGCATGTATATTTGTGAAGCAATGTGATTCATAGCTTGTTGAGATTTTGAAATATGCTATGTCATGGCCCTTTAGATGTATAGGTCAATATTGTAATGGTTTTGAAAATTTCTATAATTTTTGTATTTTAAGGAAAGCTTTTCATGCTCGGTTTTTGAAATACGATTGTCATCAAAATTTCAAAAAAACATGGGTTTTATGTCTATTGTCAAAAGTCATCGTGAAAAGCAGTCATCTTTTTCAAAAATATGTAAAATTCACATGAAAAAAAGGGAAGTTTTGAAACATTCCCCTAGAGTTCTCTTTTTTAGGTTACAGTTCTCGATTTAGATGTTACACTATTCCAAGTTACACAGTGCAAGAAAGCGGGTGGCAGCTCAACTTACCTAGGTTGACTCAAAGAATCTTAGAGTGGATATCTTGGAGGAGGAAGGATCTACAACTTCTACCCCACAAAGCTTTGGCTCTGGTGCATTTGAAGGTGTGGAATCGAAGGATGAGTACTCTTCTTTGTAGGATCAATGGCATGTATATTTGTGAAGCAATGTAATTCGTAGCTTGTTAGGATATTGACATTTGTTTTATTTTACATTGGTATTGTAATGGTTTTGAGAAATTGTTGTAATTTTTGTAATTCTTGAATTTAAGGAAAGGTTTTTATGCCATTTTTCTAAAATACGGTTGTCATGAAAGTTTCAAAAACATGCTTTTTATGTCGTTTGTCAAAAATCGTCATGCAAAACGGTCATATTTTTTTAAAATATGTAAAATTCACTTGAAAAAAAGGGAATATTTGAAAGATTTCCCTAGAGTTCTCATTTAGAGGTTATAGTTCTTGAATTAGATGTTGCACTATTATGGAAGGCTGCCTACACTAGGGATGGGGGAATTTTTTTGCAAGCATCTTTTGTTGAGTGTGCCTAAAAATGGCTCTCTCTCTCTCTCTCTCTCTCTCTCTCTCTCTCTCTCTGAATGTCCCTTTCCTTCTCTCTCATCTTGCATGTTCTCTCTCTCCTTCTCTCTCTTTTACTCCCCCCCTCTCTCTCTGTCTCTCTCTCAATGTCCCTTCCCTTCTCTCTCATCTTGCATGTACTCTCTCTCCTTCTCTCTCATCTTGCATGTACTCTTTCTCTCTCTTTTACTCCCCCCCATTCTCTCTCTCTCTCTCTCTCTCTCTCTCTCTCTCTCTCTCTCTCTCTCTCTCTCTCCCCCCTTACTCATCTCCCTCCATGGCTCTCCCTCTCTCTACCCATCTCCATCCATGACTCTCTCTCTCTCTCTCTCTCTCTCTCTCTCTCTCTCTCCTTGCTCATCTCCCTCCATGACTCTCCCTCTCTCTACCAATCTCCATCCATGACTCTCTCTCTCTCTCTCTCTCTCTCTCTCTCTCTCTCTCTCTCTCTCTCTCTCTCTCTCTCTGTGTGCTCATCTCCCTCCATGCCTCTCCTTATCCCTACCCATCTCCATCCAAGACTCTCGCTCCCCCCCTCCTCTCTCTCTCTCTCTCTCTCTCTCTCTCTCTCTCTCTTCTTGCTCATCTCCCTCCATGACTCTCCCTCTCTCTACCCATCTCCATCCATGTCTCTCTCTCTCTCTCTCTCTCTCTCTCTCATATAACTTTCCAAAGAAGGAGCAAAGAAGGGCACAAGAAATCACTTGAATATTTGTCTTTTGAAGTTAATCAAGTTCTAAATAAGGATATATATGAAAGACTAAAAATAAGCATATCTAGAAACCGAAGCATTTGCTTAAGAGATTGGTGGATCGCTAACGTTTATAAGTATGATGTTGATCAATCACGCAAGTACGCATGACTATACATTTGAGGCTACTAGTTGAAAGCAATCCAAGTAAGTTTAGCTTCTTAAAAAATTCCACCACACATATACACAACCAAAAGAAAAAAACCACACCCAAAAATGTTAATTCATATTATTTAAAAAACTTCCATGTAGCACTTCGCTTGTTTCTTTTTCTAGGTGTAGATTTTCTTTGTTGTCAAAATGCCAAGAGAGAGAGAGAGAAAGAGAGAGGGGGGGCGGGGGGCGGGGGAGGGAGAGAGTCACAGAGAAGAAGTGAAGAAAGAAAGAAAGTATATTATAGTCTACGAAAGATCGAAAGGTCTATGAGACTTAAAACACCTGAATTAGCTAAGGATTAAGAGTCCCTACAAACCAAAAAGTCAGTTAAGGATTGAGAGTCCATCTTAGTCTCTTAGAAGACTTATGTATTACATCAGTTATAGACTAAGCATCTCTACCTCTATGTTGTTATCAACTTGAAATCTTTAATAAGAGCAATGCCTTTGCGATAGATTGCCTACTTATCATTCTTTTGAGCTTCTCGTACTTTTTGAAGTTCATTGGCCTTATTGAGGGGTAAGATCTTCTACTATCCATATCTTAGTGCCTTTCAAGGCTTTGGTTTGAAGTTCATTGGTCTTGTTGAGGGGTAAGATCTTCTACTATCCATATCTTAGTGCCTTTCAAGGCTTTGGTTTGATGAAGGATTCGAAACCTATTCTCTCGTGTCTTGAATGTGATGATGGCATGATTTTGTGGCATGCGTTGGAATGCATCAACTACTGTCATGTCCCATGTGATCATGGGCATGGCATTTGCTATATTTTCAAGGCATTTCTCAAAGGGTAAAAGAACTTGGAAATCCTCGGCTCGCCAATGCTCCATCAATCCTCTAATTTGCACATTAAGTGCAAGTTTCTCCCTAGCTTAAGCGCTTTAAAGTCTACATGTTTTTTGGTCTTTGATTTGACCTCATGAGAACTCAAATTATCAAGCTTGCAAACAACATGCGAAGGGGGGTCACTCACACGTCAGTGTACAACTTCTTCAATGAGTTCTGTACTTGATTGCTTTTCTAGTTGCATCTCTAGTGTGGCTGGATGCTTAAGTATCCCATTTATCTACACTTTTATCTCACGGTCTCCTATTGGAGACTCTCAGTTTGTTCTTGTAAACTCAAAGTTTGCTTTTGTTCCCCTTGCCTTGTTCAAGTTGCGATCGGAGAGGCCCCTACTGAAGAAGCCACGGCTTGTACAAAAGACTTAACCTTTGTTTTGGTCGTCATAATGACTAAAAATATCCACACTATATATTTTTGTCAAAAACATAGCATTTGATTCCGTCAAGTTCCGTTGACGGAAAGCAAAATTACATCTCTTGAAGTCCTTCCCCTTCTTACAAAGAAAGTAGCCACAATACAACCACTTATTTGAGAATAATACTATAGTGGAGGTTGATCAACAAGCAATTCCAAGTTGTGACAGGACAATTTGAGAGTACAAGAAGCCAAAAACAGCTAGTGGACTTTGTGTTTTACAAACGAAACATTTTTTAATGATTTTGAGGCTTCCTACAGACATACCTGTAGCTGTAGAGCGCAAGTAGTGCAGGGAATGCCAGCATTTTGTTGGAGATGATTTCTGTGTTGGAAATGGAAACGTTTTGTTGGAGACGACTTCTCTATTGCATCTTCCACAACTCTATGTCACAGGAGCTCATTTCTTCACGACTTGGACATTTGGGAGTTTGTTTGAAGGTCTATGGATGTCTGGGAGTATGTTTGGACCTGTGCCAGGTTGAACCATTGTAATGTCGAGCTTTCTTGGAAAGTTTCTGTTTGAAGAGAAGTGTTGATAGGGGCTAGGGTTTTGATCAGGGATATCCAAAAGCTATGGCTTTTGGATAGGTCGGGGCTGCGGCTATGGTGAGCTCCATGACTGGGGTGACACCCTAGGATGAGAAATGGAGCTCGGCTCAACTAGGATTAGTGACGAAGAACAAGCTAGAGAGCTAGCTACTAAATGCGTGCGTGCGTGAGAGAGAGAGAGAGAGAGAGAGAGAGAGAGAGAGAGAGAGAGAGAGAGAGAGAGAGGGAGAGAGAGAGAGAGAGAGAGCACCTCTTGTAAAAGCTCTTGCATCATTCCAATACATGTGCTTAAAACTTTGTAACTTGAGAGAGAGAGAGAGAGAGAGAGAGAGAGAGAGAGAGTACCTCTTGTAAAAGCTCTTGCATCATTCCAATACATGTGCTTAAAACTTTGCAACTTGAAATAGACCTTCAATTTTTTTCCAAATCCCAAATCTGAGCAGACAAACATAAAGATCTTCGTTCAAGAATTTGGAATTGAAAATGCTCCATGAGGGTTGATTTTTTGCAATGATGTTTGCCGTTTAAGTTGCCATCGCCATTCAACTCCCTTTCCTTTGTTTCCTTCCGCATTTCATCACCTTGAGGAGTTCAAGCTTTGGGCCTTGAAGTAGCAAGTAGTAGGGATGCGTTTGGTGACAAAAGGGTGGAGAGGAGCTCCCATTGATGTGAAGACTTCGGAAAAGTGTCTTCTTTGAGACGATTTTGATTAGCATCCGCCGGGTGCCTGGATTGAAGACAATTTTAACTCATGCTAGAACATGCCCACATGATAATGTCATTAACAAAAATGTTGCTTCCTCCACATCCTTCGCAAACACCTTTGTCAACCTACTTTGCTTTCCCAACGAAGCAAACTACGCAGCAAAATTGCTCTACCTCAAACTTGTGTTGGGCATATGTGAAACATGTAGTTTTGACAAGTAGGTAGCTTCATCCTTGGATACACTCTGTCTCTTGAGTGCAGTGGACCACTGGTTTCTTTTCAAACTTCCAACTCCTTTTATGATCTCCCCCTCGTCCTCTTTACACAACTTGCGATGACTTATTGGGCATTGGGGAAGAGGGTTTTTTTGATTGTGGGGCTTCTCCATGGCTCAATCCACTGGGCCTAGTTGAAGAGATTCTTGGCTTAATCGAAGATGCTCTTGCAAAATCACAAAAACGTCTTCCCAAACCGATATCCTCGGAGAATCAAAAATATTGACAAAGAATCAACATTTAACTTTCATTAACTCCAACTAAGGTGGATGATGACCTTGATGTGGATGGTACCTCGCCCGTACCTCGTAGGTGAAGCAAAATCCTTATTTACTAGATTGAGGAAGAAGACGAAGAGATGCACGGTCGAGCAATGAATTCAAGAGGGAAATGTGAACCTGGAGAAATCTTTCAAAAAAATGGAGGATGTCCTATTGATGATGTTAAGTTCCGAGATGTGTTGAGCCTTCCCGTTGGGCTATTTACTAGCCTTTGTGACATGTTGCGAGATGATCTTGAGCAAGGTCCGATTATGGCAAACTTGCGTGACGTAACTGGGTGACTATTTTCCCTGGAGAGGAAAGTTGCCATTCGCATGCTACGTCTGGCGTCTAGCCATAAGTACAAATACTTATGTGAGCAATTTGGATGTGGAAGGTCTACTACTTGTTGCTGATTTGTATGGAAATTTATCAAAGCCTTGAGAGTTCGAGTAGCCCATCGGTTGCGTTGGCCAGAGACACAGTCAGAGATGGATGAGGTAAAGGAAGGGTTCTAGGCTCTCTGTGGGTTTCCAACTTGTTGCGGGTCAATTGATTGCACTCATATCCTTTTATATTTGCTGACAAAGGAGAATAGCACACATTGGTTTGATAAAGACAAGAACTATGGTATGGTGGTACAGGCTGTAGTGGATTCAAACATGAGGTGCATGGACATCATGGTAGGATGGCCAGGACATAACAATGACAAGCGTGTCTTGTGCAATAGTGGATTCTTTAGAAAGTGTCAAGGGGGGGAGTGGTTGGCAGGTGCACCCATAGTCGTGTCTGGACACAGTTTTAGAGAATACATCGTGGGAGATGGTGGCTTTGCATTGTTGCCTTGGCTTATGATACCATACAGGTGAGATTGTTTGCTGGAAAAACGAAGACGAGCACTGTTCAATTTTCTTCTATCATCGACACGTATTATGGTGGAGCGCACCTTTGGGCATCTGAAGAAGACGTGGAAGATCTTGATGGACCCAATCAAGAATCCAGATGTGCCATGTCTCCCAAAGCTCATACATGCATGCTGCAATTTTCATAACTTAACCTTAGACTATGACGAGGACAGGGATGTAGCTCCTGAGCTTGATATGAATGATATATTGCTTATGTTGCAGATGAGGACTTACTTGAGGCCTCTTGCATGTGCAATTCGTCGATGGAGTATGTGGATTCAATCAATCTTGAATGACCTTGAGTGCTAGATGTTTGCTTTGAAGCGGGCCCTTATGGAATTGCGAGCCATTCTGCTCCTCAATTTTGGTATATCTAATGTCTTCCGTGGTTGAAGGTGGTTCATTTAAAAAAATTTGGAGTCGTTAAACATTTTACAAATTCCTTTGGTTGCTCTAGGTGCGTTATTTGTCAATGTTTTAATATTGTTTTTTTCGCTAAAAAGGGAAGATTGATTATGTTGTAATTTGTCAATGTTTTGATTATGCTGTAATTTTCTTGAATTGGTTAAATTTGTTAACGTATGTATGTAGTATTATGCTTTGCAACTATTTAACTAGCCTATGTAGTGTTAACTGTGTGGCGTCCCTATTCTTCCTGTTGGGTTTGTCGACAACAACGATGAATTGCCGTCTTGTGCCATGGTTTCATTGGATGGAAAATCTATCGTTTGGCAATTTGAAGCGGCGATCACCATCGCCACACCTTTTGGCCAGATTCACGGATGAGCAGAAAGAGGTAGGAAATACACACCTTCTGGAACTGTGAATGAGCTCGGTGGGCCGATTACAGGTTCCTCTCGGGTGGTGCGTTGGCAAGCATGGACCCAACCAGGCGTTTTTGGGCACGCGGGGACGATGGCCGCTACTACTGGGCGTAGAGTTCCAAAGCCAACTGGGCAGACCCGAGCGACGCACGAGAACACGCTCTTAGAAGCTTGTTATGGGGACATCGTTTAGCTCTAGAGGCCACCTAGAAGTCCCGCATCACCGCTAGCCACTGTACGAAGAATGCCTTAGGTCCTGTTTCCCCGCCATGCAGGTGCGCGCATCCAGTAGTTTGACAATGATTGCTGGGTGTTTGGCCACCTGTGGCACCACCAGAGACCCCGTCTGTGGACTCTATTGGTGAAATTTGCTGCCATCGCACCGCACCCCATGGCGCGGAAACAGGCCCTTATTAGTAGGTGTTTGTACCGATTTGCAGCGTCACCAAAACGACTCGTCAAACTCTAGCGAGCCAGCCAGTGGTATTCAGACACAGTTCATGTATTTCCTTCATCTTTCTTTGGAGGTTCCTTGCAGCTTAAAAGAAAAGCATGGCAGAACGACCCCCTCCTCCATTTCATCTCAATCCTGCCAGGTCGCCTCCGCCCTGGCAAACCCCCCAACAGTTCCGTCAACATCTCTCTCGCCTCCTCGAAGACGTCGCTCTGCTTAAAGTTGTGTAGGTGTCTTGTCTTTCACGTCTTCTTTCCCGGAGGACGAGCTTTCTTGTTGCTTTTTTCTGGAAGAAGTAGGCAATGGGAGTTCTTGTTTGAAACGCAAGTATTCCACGGGTATTTATTCCTGCATTTCTTGCAGAGCTGATGAATTGGAGGCTGTAGTTTCCGTTAAAGTGGCACTCTCTACCACTGAGGGTTCCGCTGTTGCAAGTATATCAGATCGGGTTTTTCGAGATGTCTCAGGATGTCCTTATTCGGCTGTGGTACTGGAGGCCGTTGAAGGAAAGAGTTCTGATCTTAAGAGCTTGGAGTCATTGACATTGGAAGCTGCAACTAGCTTGCAACAGTCCATCGAGAATCAGCTTTCGCCATTACTCGCAATTGTGCAAGGTACTTCAACGTGGGAGGAGGCGGCAGCGGTTGCGAGAATGTCCGAGAGGCAATTGAAAACGGTTCGTAACCGCAGGTGGAGGCGGAGAAGAAGGCAGCGTTCAGCAGAAGCAATTCGTAAGGTGACCGAAAGCAGGCTAAGATTCGATGGAAGAAGCCATTTGCGAGTTTCTTGAAATGTAATGTATTCGCTTTTGTAGGAAAAAGAAAGGTATGATCAAGCAGATCAGGAAGCAGATGAATGGAGGGCGAGACAGATTGCCAAAGATATAGCTAGACGAAAGGTGATTAGCTTCGGCTCAAGTCACTCGGATTTTTTCCTCATGTGAAAAGTTGCGTATCACTGTTTCAAGTTATGCTGTATTTTTTTTTTGTCAGTAAATATCCCTTAATTTTGAACATAAAATTTACAGATGGAGAAAATGAAAGAAGTAGCCAAACAGAAGGCCAAAGAGGACAGACGAAAATTGGAAGAAGAAGTAAGCAAAATTGTGCCCGGGTCACAGACCTTCCTATCTTCTGTAACTGTGGACACAGAACGTTGTAATCTGACAGTTCAAAGATTTTCAGTTACATCTTACCTGCGTTTCTTTTGAGGCAGCTTGAGCTTGTTCTCGTTGTTGAGAAACTTCAAGAGCTAAGGACACTCAGGATTCAGAGGCTGAAGAAACAAGGTTTTGGGCCTGTGTGCTATATTTGCATCATTGACTTATACGTCCGAACAACTTGTATATAAAACCTTTGACATCGTGGATCTTCCATTTGTTTAGGCTCCTTCTTTCCAGAAGAAGACAACAAGTTCATGGAGCGGGTGCGAGCTGCTGTGGAAGAGGAGGAGCGACAAGCTGCAGCTGCGGCCGACACGAGTGCCACCGCAGCAGCTATTGCAAATGCAGAAGAAGCTGGAAAAGCTGTGATTCCCACAGGAGTAAGGCCAGAAGATGTTTCACTTGCTTTAGAACCTTTGCCATTTGTAACAGTCCGATCTCTCTGCTCCTTTGAAGATGTTGACTCTCCAAAAATTGGAGAGTCAACATCCTCAAAGAAGGAGCAGAGGGATCTTATTGTTACAAATGGCCAAGGTTCTAAAGCAAGTGAAACCATGGTCACAAAGATTCGAACGTCAAATACTACACTACAAGATGAACATGGAGTCTTGCCACCAGAATTCTACCATTATTATCATGGTAGCAGTGCCGATATGGGAACACTCATCGAGGTACCAGCTAATGCTCAACTGTGTGTGGGTGTGTGGATATGTATGTGTGAGAGCATTTGTTTATACTTTGGTCTACACCCACCCTTGGGCACTCGTGATGTTGGTGGATATGTCATAGTAGCTAGTCCCTGCTATGCGTGATAGAGTTTTACGATTTTTAACCCGACTATCATGAGATTGAAACTGCGCTAGTTATTGGTTTTCAAAGGATGAGTTTGGGCATGTCCTGGATTCATCTAGATATATGTTCCTGTTGTATTAGCGGACATGCATATTTCACCTTGTGAATTTTTTGTCCATGTTGCGGTCTGCTGATACTGCGACAAATTGTTTCTATCTTAAGTGGTACATTGCTCTATCACCCTTCTTTCATCTTTTGCTTAGAAATGAAATGAAATACTATAGTCTTCACAAGCAGAATAGAACGTGGACTACTTTTTGATTAGCGTTCTCCTATAGTGCTAGACAAATTGTTTCTATCTTAAGTGGTACATTGCTCTATCACCCTTCTTTCATCTTTTGCTTAGAAATGAAATGAAATACTATAGTCTTCACAAGCAGAATAGAACGTGGACTACTTTTTGATTAGCGTTCTCCTATAGTGCTAGCCTTTGTCATGGCTGACCTGCAGACTCTTAACGGAAACTTAGTATCAAGACTTTTGTCTAAATGGTTGTTGAAGTGTGCGTGGGTGTGTGGATATATGTGAGTGAGAGTATTTGTTTATACTATGGTCTACTTTCACCGTTGGGCACTGCATGTCGTATCAGCTAGTCCCTACGATGCGTGATATAGTTTACAGTTTTCAACCTTGGATTATCATGAGATTGAAACTGCATTATTTGTTGTGTTTTCAAAGGATGAGTCTGGGCATGTTCCTCGATTCATGTAGATATCATATTAGTGTACATGCAAATTTTACCTTCTGAAGTTTTCATCCATGTTGCGGCCTGCTGATATTGTGATAAATTGTGTCGGTGGTCCAACATGTGGGAAAACCTTTGTTGAAGGGCTCGTATCAGAGTGAGCATTTCTCAACTACGGGTTATAAGTTTTACTTGAAGACTTTCTTGCTCCAAGGCTCTGCCATTTTATAGTTCAAGTGTGAGGCAGTGAATGTTGCCACTTAGCCCTGGTATGGCCTTGTCGGGTAGTTAGGACTAGTTAGGACATTTAGTTTACTTGGGACACTAGTCCTATTAATTGAACTTGTAGTCCTAAGTTGAGTTTAGGCCCTATATAGGCCACTTTTTGTACTTTATGATTATCCATCTGCAACACTTCCAGTTCCTTAAGCTTGTCTGCTCGCATTCTAGCTTCCTTCCATTGCTCCCCACAATCAACGGTGGTATCAGAGCTAGATTTACTTGCTCCTATTGGCCTTCCCTTTGCACATTGCAGTTCAGCTCGTTCTAGCCTCAGTCCTCCATGATTTGGAGCTTCACCTTCAGTTCGCTTTCAACTTCGATTTGCTGCTCCATATCAGCCTGATGCTTTTGTGCAGCTTCGACTTGTGCTTGCAGCCTCGACTCACGGTCTTTTTTGCACAAAGATCTCTAGCCAGCTGAGCGCCACTTTTTAGTGTAGACCTGTGATGCCATTTTCTGTCATAGCTTGCTGTTCAGAGCCAACAGCAGGCGCGATTGTTTCATGGGCGCTTGCTGTACAACAGCACCTACACAACTCAGATGGCTTCTATTTCGCTGTCGGTATAGGTGTACTTGCTCTTGGCACTATCACGACCCGTTTCTGTCTCAAAAGAAGCTGTCTGTATAGTCGTACGGATCCGTACAAGCATATGAATTCTTGACGATCGGTACAAGCGTATGGATTCTTGACAGACGTGTGTACTGTATGGATTTTGAGCTCATACTGCCGTACGCCTTCACGTGCTATTTCGCTATTTCGCTACAGGTCTGTGGTGGCAGTCCGTACAGTATGGCATCCGCCAACATTTCCTCTTTGCAGGTCCTTTTTTGACAGCCGCCTGGTTCATTAATTCTGCTACAGTCTGCAAGTTCCAGCTCAGCTCCACATTTCTTGGCCCCATTTGCATTTTGTAGCTCGCATTTGCAGAGCAGTCAACTTAGTTGACTTTGAAGTTGCCAGAAGAGTTAGCTTTTGGACTTTTGGGTCTACTGGCAGCACATTGTATTGAAATTGGCGTATAGTTGGATTTGGTACTTCTTTGCAATTTTCCTATGCCCTCATTTTGGCTCAATTCTTCCACCAAAATTTGGGGTTTTTGCAAACATTGTAGTGTATTGCTCTCAGATTGCCTAGTAAGGCTTGGTCCTTCAATTTCTTGCAAGAAATTGGGGATTTTGCTCCCGTTAACTTGCATTGGCATTTGTGCATTGAAGACTTCACTTTCAGGTACATTGGGGTAGTTTGGTGCAGACATTTTGGGTGCACGACAGCTTTTGGGAACATAATTTTGCAGTTGGCTCAATGTTTGAGCGGCCCATTTGGCATTCATGTTTGCAGGGCATTGCTGTCATTTTGGGCTTGACATTTGCAGCTTGAAGCTAGATTCTTGGCCAGCCAGCTCATTGCAATGATAGCCTTTGACATTTGCAGGTCACTTTTTTTTTGGGGGGGGGGGGGGGGGGGCAATGGGCAACAATGAATTGCTTGAAATGCTGTCCGTTGAGAACAAGCTCGATGGTATCAACTATCCCATGTGGTCGTACAGGGTGCGCTGCTTGTTGGTATCCAATAATTGTTATTGGATCAGAGAGTAGACCCGTCTCTCCAGAAAAGGCACCTGCTGCCACCACACTCACGACGGGTGGTGCTACCCCGCTGCTATTTTGCCACTTCTGGTTCATCTACCATTGCTGCCGGATTGCCTCTCACGCCAGAACAACTATGTTGGGATTAGAGGGATGCACATGCATTGTTGCATGGGACACTTTGGCCAATCTATATCAGATTCTGAAGGAAGCCGGGGTTGCCTATTTTGCGTAGGTAGTTGGACACCGTGAAGATGAATGAAGGGGACAACATGGAAGCATATCTCACACAAGTCGACGACTTTAGAGAGTAGCACATGTTGATGAGATTGTGCTAGATTCTAAGGTGGTGTCCACCACATTGGATGGCCTATTTGATTCATATCAGGGTTTGGCTATGACATTGAGGCTAGTAGCCATGGGTAACTCCAACCACTACTCCTTCGATCAGCTTGTTTCTCTACTCTTGCAGGAGTAGAGTTGCCAAAATCGGCTTGTTTCTCTACTCTTGCAGAAGGAGTAGAGTCGCCAAAGTCGGCTTGCTTCCATTAATGCAGGTCAGGCCTTTGCCATGGATCACAAAGGCAAAGGCAAAGGGGTAGGAAATTTCATCAAGCCCAAGCCTCCTTCTGGTACTCCATCCTCTTCTACCCTGGCTGATGGGAAGAAGAAAAAAGTGTTGTAATTATTGCAAGAAGCCAGTTAATGACATCTTTGAGTGTCGGAAGCGCATTGCTTCAGAAAATAAAAAACAGTAGCAAGGTCTTGCAGTTTCAAATGCCCCTGCTGCCCATGAGCACAGCCATGAGGCAGCCCATATGGCTCATGATGAGTGGGCATTTGTTGCGACTTCAAAGCATGATGCAGCTTGATCAGTTTCAAATTCTATGTCCGATTGGTTTTTTTGATAGTGGTGCTTCTAAGCACATTACATCCTGCAGAAATCTATTTCAGCCCTGAGTCCTTGCATGATGCACCCAAGGGGTTAATTGTCACTTGTGCAAACAAAGCATCTTATCCCGTTAGAGGGATTGCCATGACTCTTGTGGAATTGTTATATGTTCCAGGTATGAAAAGGAACGTGCTTTCTATCTCAGCCATCTCGATAAATGTCTTCAGGGTTATTTTTTACGGTTATCGTTGTGTTGTGTGAGACAACCGGCATGATAACTATATCTTGATGTATATCAAAAACAGGCTGTTACAGAAGCAAAGGCAGCTTTGCTGAATATGTCATTTCAGATACACACTTGTGGAATGAGAGATGGGACATCTCAATTGTGGAAGTTTGGTGAAAATGCATTCTAAGGACATGGTGATAGACCTTCCATCCATGCATGCTCTTACTAAACAAGATTGTGAGGGCTGCTTGTTGGGTAAAATGCATCATTCTCATTTCCAAAAGATGGGACTGTTGGTGCATCTAGGAAGTTGCATCTCATGTGTAGTGATGCATGCAGGTCAATGTGGACAGTATCACTTGGGGGCTGTTTATACTTTGTCACGTTTGTGGATGACTTCACCAATCATACTTGGGTTTATCCTTTGAAGTCCAAGTCTGATGACTTCTCTTGTTTCAAGCATTTCTTGCCATGGGTGAAAATGATAGTGGAAACAAGCTCTTGACCCTCCACATTGACAAGGGGGTTGAGTATATGTCCCATGAATTTTCAATTTTCTTAGCAGCTCGGGGCATAATACATCAGTGCCATAGTGCCCAGAAACGGCATGTCTAGGCACCTGAAATGGTTCGCCATCTTGGAACTAGAAACGGCGTTTCAGGCAGGGCCTTTTTTTTTTGGGGACAGTACCTGCTGCTCCTCCTCCTTGCTCTCCTCTCCAACATCTCCTCCTTGCTCTCCTCAGCCCTTGCCCTCTCCTTTCCTCCTTGCTCTCCTCATCTATTGCCCTCTTCTCTTGCTCCCCTAGGCCTTGCTCTCTCCTCTCCTCCTTGTTGTCCTCTCAAGCCTTGTTGTATGACATGTATTGATAATACTTATATATAAAATATATTTTATTAATCTTAAAAACCGAAACTCCTTTTCCACCGTTTCTTCTGGTGACCGAAACTCCGAAACACCATTTCCCGCTCGTTTCCATTTCCCCGTTTCCGAAACTCGTGGGAAGTATGATCAATGCACACTGCCATACACTAAGATAAGGCTGTCAAATGATTTCAAATGCATTTTCAGTGGCTATAGCTCAGAGTGCCAAGGGTATAGGTTGTATCAGCCTAGTGCAAGCAAGGTTATTGTCAGTAGAGACGTGGTTTTTGTTGAGAATGCAGCTTTACCTTGGCTGAACTGTAAAAAACAGCCATCAGTAGATGCCTTTGATTTGTTTGATTCCTTGCTGCCCCTCTTTCAGTCAAACACAGATTCAGATCAGATTTTGTAGGGTCCAAAATTCAAATCCAAAGGCTTCTAACAGTTCACAGCCTTCTCATGATGGTCTAAGCATTTTTTGCTTAGATGCTGGTTTGGGGGAGACTAAAATGAAATCGTATAGTCTTCACAAGTAGCTGTAGCTTGAATGAAGAGAATGTGGACTACTTTTTGATTAGCCTTCTCCTTTAGTGCTAGCTTTCGTCACGGCTGAGTCTGCCCTTCACCTCCAGAGTGCCAA
The DNA here is from genome assembly GCF_047967505.1 of Dipteris shenzhenensis. Taxonomy (NCBI): domain Eukaryota; kingdom Viridiplantae; phylum Streptophyta; class Polypodiopsida; order Gleicheniales; family Dipteridaceae; genus Dipteris; species Dipteris shenzhenensis. The sequence continues at coordinate 42,472,255 of NC_141625.1, forward strand.
CAGAAACACAGTACGAAGACCTCTGTATAAATGGATGCTCAAGTATGTGTGGGTGTATGTATGAGAGCATATGTTTATACTATGGTCTACACCCAATGTCGGGCACTGATGACATCAGTGGGGATGTCATAGTAGCTAGTCCTGGTATCTTCTCCGCTCTCTAAGTGTCCTGGTATCTTCTCCGCTCTCTAAGTTTCCACTTAATACGGAGGGTCCACACTTGAGGTGGCACCGAATAAATAAGTTTGGACATGTCTTGGATTCATCTCTCTCTCTCTCTATCTATCTATCTATCTATCTATGCCAATGTTCAGCCTGCTTTGCAGCCACTTGATGGTCATGCTATTGAGTAGGTAGTTGCAGAGGAGAGGGCTGTCATTAGACAACAGAAAACAGTCCCACGGTGGCTCTTGGAGACTCTCAGGGACAACAAGCAAGCTGAGCCCTTGGCTTTCGGCACAAGAGGTGGTCTGAGATAGATGCATGGCAATTTGCTTGATGTTGCATTGATTGCCACTGCTTGCAGTGAAGAACCTCTATGTTGTAAGGATGCATTTGATATCAGGGAATGGATGGATGCCATGAGAGCTGAACTTGATTTCATTCATGCAAATGGCACATGGGAGTTGTGTGACTTGCCAGGAGGCAAGCGTGCCATCGGTTTATAAGGTGATAGGACAGCTTGTGTTCATAGTTGTCATTGGTTTACCTACATGTTGTCTGAGCAAGAGTCAAGTGTAGGTGTGTTTTTCAACATGGTATCATAGCATGATGAAGGTAAATATAATATGGCACTAGAGCCCAAGGAGGTGAAGTCCTTGGTAAATCCCAGTAGAGTACTCTTGAGGTCTACTTTTGGCAGCTGAAGGCTGAGGCTGTTGCTCAAAGAGAGGAGAGTAAAGGTACGCATTTGACAAAGGTCAGGTAGGTGTGCTTCAAATCATGGCAAGCTTGTAGTGAGTGCAAAGGTACGCATTTGAGAAAGATTTCAGGGAATTTATGGAGGCACCCCATGGTGTCTCATATGCCTATTCCCAACTTTGGAGAATAGGGGAATGTGGGATGGGAGTAATGACCCAATTTAGAAGATAAAGCTACGGTGAGAGCACTCTTGGTTATTTCTGAAGGTTTTGAGACCCTCGAGGACGTGGTGCTTAGAGATCGCGAGGCATTGCTGATGATCATTGGGATGACTGCTGAGTTAGTTCTTCCGCACTTTTAATTGGCAGAGATCATAATACAGTGAGGCCTGGAAGATCTTGAAGGATCTGTATGAGATGAACAATGTGGTGCGGATACTTACCAGGATCAGTATTTACAATGACACCGGGAGAGGGAGAATGATCATGTGGAGTAATATCTAAACATGTACTTCTAGGTCAAGTCCTAGCTTCTGGTATCATGTTAGAACATGCAGTTGAAAAATCAATCATCCATGCGTTCACACCTGAGAACTCTAGATCCCACTAGGATGTGCACACATATGTAAACCACACTTGGACCTGGAATAGACAGCAAGATATGACAAACAATTAACGGAATAAGAACTCCAAGGGAGGGCCCAAAATGTATTACAAAATAGTGCACTCACAAACCACCCCATGTCGAGAGTGGGCTGCTGGATCTTAGGCAGTATCTAGCAGCCAAATGCCTTATGCAAGGCCTTATAGCTTCCTGGATGCGAGATAGGGAGGAAAGCTGCAGCAGGAAAAAATGATATTAAACAACATACTAGAGCCATCATGGACAGCAAGAAGAGGGCACAATTATACTTCAAGTGTAACCTGATTTCTCTAATCTCGCTTCTACTTACTGATCACGGGAGTAGCACCATGATTATCCACCCAGCCAATTCTACCAAGGCTTCCCAGCAAGAGAGAGAGAGCTGTATCAAAATCACGTAAATCATCATTCTCCACTTCTCTCACTAGCCTTGACAGACCCCAAATCCCTAGATAGATCTAGATGCCACATGTCATCCCTATAGGGCCTTCCTAATGCAACATTTCACCCCTCTCTTGGGATGCATTTAATTCCTTGCCCCTAGGCACAATCTTTGCACTAGGCCCTTGGTCTCAGATCTATCTAGTCTGGTGCTATCAGCCCTCACCTAGGACCTTGACATTAATCCCTCCCGATCATTTACATAAAGCGCAAACACATATATTACAAAGATAGATCCTATAAGGGAAATGTCGACTGATTCTTCCGAGGTCATGCTACCTCGGCTAGAGTGTAACATTCCTTCCCTCTTCAGACATCAGCGTCCTCGATGATAAAGTCTGGGAACACTCTCCGCAACTGATATACGGATTCCCAGGTAGCTTCGGATAGAGGCTGACCATGCCATGCAACCAACACCGTGGGTATCTTCCGATTTCGTATTTGCATTGTTCCTCGGTCCAGGATTCTTGTTGGTTTGCGCCTTGCAATATCCTCTATCTCCTGAAACAAAACCACACCTTCGATTAGTGAGTCACCAGTATGTAAAAATTTCTTTAAACGTGAAACATGAAAAACCGGGTGCACCTTACACCCCTGTGGCAATTCTAATTTATAGGCTACACTGCCTATTCTTTTCAGAATTAACCACGGCCCACAGTATCGAGGTGATAACTTAGCACACTCTCCTGAAGTCAACGACTTCGAGTGCGAAGGAATTCTGAGAAAAACTTTTTCTCCTTCTTCAAATACTCTTATAGACCGATTTTCATCCGCATACACCTTGGCTCTATCCATAGCCTGACGGATATTAGCTCTCGCAAGTGCTAGCATCTCCCGCATCTGAACTACAAAGTTCGCGGCACTAGGCACTTTCTGAGGTATTCCAACTATAGTCGGATTGACTGGTCTATAACCATAGTTCAGCTCAAACGGACTGAACCCAGTAGATGAGTGTTTCCTATCATTGTAGGCAAACTCCAACAATGGCAACCACTTGTCCCACGTATGTTGCCTCAATGACACATATGCTCTGAGCATATCCTCTAAAGTCTGGTTGACTCTCTCCGTCTGACCATCCGTCTCAGGATGATCCCCACTACTCATTCCCAACTCAGTCCTTAGTGTCTCAAATACCGCTGTTCAAAAATGACCGGTAAATCTAACATCTCTGTCTGATACTATGGATCTAGGCAATCCATGCAGACGAAATATATGTCTAATGAACAAATCCGCCACTTGCGGGGCACTAACAGACTCTCTAGTCGGAATGAAGTGAGCCATCTTGGTTAGACGATCAACCACCACAAGGATAGAATTATACCCTCCTTGTGTTACAGGTAGCCCTACAATAAAGTCCATGGAAATGCTCTCCCACTTACTTAGTGGTATTTCCAAGGGCTGTAAAAGTCCGGGTGGCTTCACCCGCTCGGCCTTACTTACCTGACACGAGAAGCACCGTGTCACATATTCATGAATATGCTTTTTCATCTTTGGCCAAAAAAAATCTCGCTTCACGAGATCATATGTCTTCTCGACTCCTGGATGTCCCGCACACGGGCTATCATGGCATTGTCGAATGACTCTCTGCCTGAGATCATTCTGACTAGGTACTACTACCTTGCCATTTCTAACTAGCATACCATCCTTTATGGTATATCTTGCATAAGTTTGGCCTTTTCTGGATGCCAGGTCATCCTTTTCATTTTCCCCGGGTTTTAACACATGAGCTTTAGGCCATAAGCTCTGGACAAACTCGTCCACCTTCTGAGTTTCTCTAATCTCGGTCATTAGAGCACTCTCTAATACCGTGAAACTCAGGTTGTGCATAATGCGAGATAACGCATCAGCAACCTTATTGTCTTTTCCTCTTCGGTACCGAATCGTTAGATTAAACTCCTGCATGAGCTCTGCCCACCTAGCTTGGCGGCCCCTCAAGTCAGGCTGTTTACAAAAATGTTTCAGAGTATCATGATCCACATCCACATAAAACTCTGAACCATACAGATAATGCCTCCATGTTTTCAAAGCATGGATAACAGCATACAACTCTAATTCATGAGTTGGCCAATTCCTTTGAGAGGGAGAAAGCTTCTTGCTTTCAAAGGCTACTGGCCTTCCCTCTTGAAGGAGAACTGCTCCTACCGCAATGCCACTTGCATCGGTTTCTAGGAACAACGGTTTCTGGGGATCAACTATTTTTAACACCGGTCCTGAGACCACAGCTTGTTTTATGGTGTTAAAACTTTCTTGTTGATTCTGTCCCCAAATAAAAGGTACTTTATTTGAGGTCAGATCAGTCAATGGCGATACTATTCCGGAATATCCTTTGATATGCCTTCTATAAAACTGGACAAATCCCAAGAATGATCGCAACGCGGTCAGACTCTGAGGGATTGGCCAAGTCAGTATCGCAGCCACTTTCTTCGGATCCATCTCTACCCCCTGTGGAGTAATTATGAACCCTAGATACTCAAGCCTAACCATACACAGTATAGTTTTCTTTTTATTCACATAAAGACTGGCTTTCCTCAAAGTACTGAACACTATCCTTAAGTGTTCACGATGTTCAGTAAGACTTTTACTGAATATCAAAATGTCGTCAATAAAATGTACTACGAACTTTCCGATATACGGACGTAGTAAATCGTTCATAAGCATGACGAAGGTCGCTGGAGCATTGGTAAGTCCAAAAGGCATTACCAAAAACTCATAATGACCAAACCTGCTTCTAAAAGCGGTTTTATGCACATCCTCGGCTCTAATCCGGATCTGATGATAGCCGCACTTAAGATCTATCTTGCTGAAAATCACGGCTCCATGTAATGCATCTAGCAAATCATCAATCCGAGCCATCGGATACCTGTGCTTAACAGTGATATTATTCAATGCTCTGTAATCTATACAGAGGCGAAACGTATCATCCTTTTTCCTCTTTAATATCACTGGTGAAGCAAAAGGTGAGAAACTTGGTTGAATCTGCCCCAACTTGAGGTATTCTTCCAGTTGCCTACGCACCTCCGCTTCTTCAGTAAAGCTCATTCTATAGGGAGGTCTATTTACAGGTTCTGCCCCCGGGATCAGTTCAATCTTATGCTGAACATTCCGCTCTGGAGGTAACCCATAAGGTAGTTCATCCCTAAAGCATTCAGAGAACTCCTCTGTTATAAGATTAGCCAGCTTGGCCATCTCATCACTTTGCGTAACATCAGTGCTAGTCGAAGAATCATTCACCGACTCTACCGATGCGGTGCAAAGGTATAAAAACTCTACTTGAGCCTTTCTGATTTCCATCACGGAAACCAACGGTCCCTGAGGTATATCTCTTTCACCTCGCAAGACATAAAGCACCTCATTCATCTTGAATTGATATACGTGCTTTTTCCAATCAATGGCTGGATTCTTCCTAGAATGCCACGCCATTCCCAGGGCTATATCCGCATGAGCAAGCTTAGTCATTTCAAAATCAAGCTTCTCAGCATAGTCCTGAATCCGAAGTTCCAACTGGGTAACCCTTTGGTCCCATACTTCAGTTGAACTTCCATCTGCCATCCTGACTGTGTACGCATAGTCAGATGGACTTGTCTTTAATTTCAGCCTCTTCACGAGCTTGGAGTTAATCACATTGTGAGTTGACGCCGAGTCAAACAACACAATGACATCATGACTGGCTACTTGCCCTTTCATTTTAATTAACTCCGTATCATTAAAGGCCGTATACCCCGTTGCTGCGGGCTTAGATAGGATGTTATCAGGTGCACTCGTCACTAACTTAGTAACAGACACACATAACAAACAAGGTACTAACCTCTGAGAAGATCCCGCTAGCTGAATCTGCATCTCTTCCGCTCTGGGACTCCCCTGCATCTCCACGTCGCACTCTGAGATCACCATCTCAGCCATCCGACGATCTTTATTACGTGGACAATCTCTCCACTGATGAGGTTGAAGGCAACCAAAGCATAAGCCTTCTCTCCTCGCTTTTTCCCTTTGTTCCGGGTTCAAGGGAGACTTAGACCAAGCCCGGGCTGCCATTGGAGTTACTTTTCTCTTCACTCCAATGGTGGTACTTGGTTTAGGAGTTTCAGCCGGTCTCGCCTGCTTGGCTTGACCACTCGGCTGCGAACCACTCCCTTTACTAGTCCACTTCTTCTTAAACCCAGATTTCTTCGGATACCCATACTGGGTTCCGACCTGTGCAAACCCACTTGGCTTGCTGCCCTTGGCATCCTCGTAGTTCAAGGCTATAGCTATTGCATCATCTAGCGTGTTCGCGACTTAGCCCGAACTTCCATTTTTATTCGGTCATTCAATCCAAATATGAAATCTTTCACTTGGATTGATTGAGGCAGGGGTTCGTCAACCTTCATTACACTCTCTCGAAACTTATCAGTGTATTCTGCCACTGATAAATTTCTCTGACGCAGGTTCCTATACTGATCCCAAGCTCGGGATGCCTCGTCAGGAGGTAAGAAGTGTTTCTAGAACTCTCTTTTAAACCCCTCCCAGGTAGTGGATGCTATACCGTCTTTTTGTTGTTTAATCCACCACCGATCCGCCGCCTCACTAAACATATGGGTGGCCTCGCGGATCTTTTTGATGTCATTTCTGATCTCACAAATGGCGAACGCCTCGTCCCATTTGTGTAGCCAGGTCTCAATGACATCGGAGCTACGGTCGTTCATCCGACCAGAATACTTTTCCGGTCTGTAATTGGCAATAATTGGCACTTTAGCCTTCCTAGGCTCCACCGTATGGACACTAGACTCCGGTTCCATTGGAGCCTTTCCCTTCTCCTCTCGAGAAGGTCTGGCAGACATACTCTGTAGTGCTCTCCTAAGTTCGGACTGCCCTGCATTGGCTTGTAACTGCTGTGCTAACAACTGTTGCAAAGCATCTTCCAGCAATGCAATCCTGCCAGAAAGTGTGAGCTACTGGGCGCGATCCCTGCTGGGTCGGCCGGACTCCTGATTCACCAGGGTCCCTCCTGGAAGCCCCTTCTTCTGCTTCCATTAAGTTCAGTAGGTGTTTTGTTTTGGGGCTTTTAAAAAAAAAAAAAAAAAAAAAAAACTCCCCTAGAACACTGTAATCACAAGCTGACACAATTCAGGGTACTGACACTCTGAACACAATTCCCTATACTAGGGAATTCCTGCAATCCCACATGCACACTAACTACGCATTTGACACAGGCATATATCCGAATCCCGCTTTTCCCTATACTAGGGAGATTCCTGCAAATTAACTCAGACTCAAGTATACAGGCATCTGCACAATCTGTCCCTGCTACAGCATCAAACTCTCATGCATACTTGTCACTTTTCACGCAAACGGATCATCAGCAAACCAAACCAGGGAAAAAAAACATAGAATCGACAGAAATGACAAAGAACCTTCCTGGTCTATGAATTCTGATCCAAAACCAAAAGGGAAAATAGATAGAAGGCCCCCTGGAATTCGAATCCTGCTGCTTGCAGCCTGCACGTACGCTCTGCTATCAACCTACGGGCTTGGTCTACCCTTTGTAGTCTGTAATTCACCGATCGGCACCGTGCCTTCAGCGATGCCCACACCAATGTTACCCGAAGCCAATCGTCAGCCACCACGTCTCCGTTAAATCCACGAAGGGCATCGTGATATGGGTCTGCGCTCCACGCCTTGTCTTCGTTTGGTCGGGAGACAACGGTATTCTCGGAGGAGGATGGCGATGAAAATCCTCTCGTCTTAACCCAATGAAGGAATGAGAAAAGCAAGCAAGAGATGATCGCGATGATGATCGTCTCGCCTTAGAACTGAGATCTTCCGTGAGGGTATCCGGAGACTTACACTTCCAGACATTCACCCGTCACTTGCTTGCAGGCGTCGCCGAATCACCACCTACGGGACCCAGGCTAAAACTTCAATTCCGAAAGCCTGCGTTCTCCAATTCGTAGGCCCACACGAACGCCACGATTGCTCCGTCACCACCAACGATCGTCGACAGGCCTTCCTACGGCCCCTGCTCCGTCACCACGCTTCAGCCCGTTAACTTGCGTTGCCCACAGGTCTTACGCTCCATACCTTACCCCTACACAACCTGGAGCTCTGATACCAAATGTAACCTGATTTCTCTAATCTCGCTTCTACTTACTGATCACGGGAGTAGCACCATGATTATCCACCCAGCCAATTCTACCAAGGCTTCCCAGCAAGAGAGAGAGAGCTGTATCAAAATCACGTAAATCATCATTCTCCACTTCTCTCACTAGCCTTGACAGACCCCAAATCCCTAGATAGATCTAGATGCCACATGTCATCCCTATAGGGCCTTCCTAATGCAACATTTCACCCCTCTCTTGGGATGCATTTAATTCCTTGCCCCTAGGCACAATCTTTGCACTAGGCCCTTGGTCTCAGATCTATCTAGTCTGGTGCTATCAGCCCTCACCTAGGACCTTGACATTAATCCCTCCCGATCATTTACATAAAGCGCAAACACATATATTACAAAGATAGATCCTATAAGGGAAATGTCGACTGATTCTTCCGAGGTCATGCTACCTCGGCTAGAGTGTAACATCAAGTGTGCTGAGAAATAGACTCCCTAGCAAGAAATGCTGAGGCCGCCAAAATTAGCTTGATCATAAAGATGCTTGATGATAAGGAGGAGTTGGTGGATGTTCTTGAGACCCGTGATGTGACGCACACGGAAATAGATAGAGCAAATGATGCAAGGCAAACTCCAGATGCTGGAATTGGAGATGGCTTTGAGTTTTCTGGTACTACACGGCATGGAGAGCATGCCCAGCACATGCACATGATTAATTCAATGTGGGTATTTTGCGCCAGACTTCCAGAGATACATTTGTTGAGCACCACATTGCTACACAATTCCATGCACAGAGTGATGCGGATGGAACTGCCCCTATAAATGATGGGAAACAGTATTGGGATGCCCATCTTGTGCTCTACTCAATATCCCTTGATACATTTATGGGTACTAGAAGTGCGGAGACACTCGAGCTGATGAGAGATGACAATGTTCGTAGGACTGTTCACGTGCTAGTGGACAGTGGAAGCAATCACAGTTTCATCAACACCAAAACCCTGCAAAAAGGTAGGCTTGCAGCCAATGACTATGATTTTGTAGGAGATCTATTTGCCTTGGATATGGGTCCCATTAACATTGTTTTGGGATGTGATTGGATGAAATCTCTTGGGGAGTTTAGTGTCGATCAAAATTCCACGACTCTGTTTTGCGTACAAAGGCAAAGTAATGATGTTTTGGGGTGTGACAACTACAAAAATGTACCTTATTTCAGACGGTCTTTGGAGAGATGTGGTGCAATGTGTTACGGCGTCTTGCTATGCCAGCAAAATAAAGTGGACAACAAACTTCCAGTTGGGTTGTTGCAGCCTTACCCATTGTAGAAGGCAAAATGGACACCTTGCTATGGACTTCATCACTGGGATGAGACATGGGACAGCATCTGTGTCTTGGTTGACATGCTCACGAAACAAGCCCATTCATACCTACCAAGACATGGTATTCAGCATCTCAGGTTGCCTGGTAGTTCGTTGATCATGTTTTCAAGCTTATGGAGTTCCTCAGGAGATTGTCAATGATAGGGATGCGAATTTCTGGGTCACTTTGGCAGGAATTTTTTACAGTAATGGGCACCATACTCACTCTTAGCACATCATACCATTTTAAGACTGATGGCCAGTCTGAGAGGGTGTACGGATGGGTGGAGTAATACCTGAAGCACTTTTGCCATGACACTCAAAGGCCTTGGGATAAATGGGTGGAGTAATACATGAAGCACTTCTGCCATGACACTCAGAGGCCTTGGGATAAATGGCTTGGACTTGCTGAATTTTTCTACAATAATACCAAGCATTTATCTATTGGGATGAGCCCGTTTGAAGCAAAACATGGATGCAAAGTAAGGATGGCTTCCACGATTTCAGATATGGCTGTCAAAAATCAGCAAGAACAAGATGCCTCGAAAAGGATGGAGGCTCTTCTAAATTTGGCTAAAAAGGACATGCAAGATGCCCAAGCCAAGGAGAAGAAGTATGTGAATGAACCTAGGAGGTATTTGGTTTCAAAGAGGGGATTTTGTGCATCTACATCTCCACATAAACGTTATGCTTCTTTGACGGGCAATACCAACAAGAAGTTGATATTTTGGCCCTTAAAGGACCATCCGTAGGGTTGGAAAAGTTATCAATTGGAGCTAGCACCCACAATGTGTGCCATATATTATTGCTGAAACCACGTGTGGGCCAGAAATGTGCATGTTCTCTCAGAGTTGCCACCTATGACTGAGGACGCCCATGTTAGAAAAATAAACTGTTACACAGCAGAAGATTCACCTTGTAATGTGGGACGCAATTCAAATACATGTGCTTACTTAATGTAAAGAGGGCAACTCAGATCTGAAAGAGAGGCTTCATGGATGGCCACATGGCTGGGGCTGTTCCAGCCCCACAGTTTACCCTAATTGAGGGCAGTCGGCCCGCCCTCCATGCTGACCTGGGTGGCCCAGTGGGCTGACACAAAGGACTCTGATCTGCTGCCCATGTGGCAGCCATGTTGCTGCCCACATGGCAGCCTCATTCCTTCCCCCTACAGATCCATCAGGTGTCAAGCCCGTAGTCTCTCTTCATTGGGGCCTCACAGGTGGGGCATTGACCCAAATCTCCAACTGGCCATATCCTCTATATCCGGGAGCGCATTGTGGATATCAGAGATAGAATACTTTGTAACAAGGTATACATTGAGTACCTCATCAATTGGAAGGGATTACTGGAGGATAGAGAATTATGGCAGCCAAAAAGCATTGTGCAGGAGCACCCACATATTTTGTCAGGCTGATCACCAGCATTTTGCTGTTCTGGCACCTGTGTATGACAGCCACAGCATAAAATTTTGCAGAATTTGTATGGGAAGGATATATATCTAGATGAAGCCAGGAACATGCCCAAACTCATCCTCTAAAAACGCAACACATAGTGCAGTTTCCATCTCATGATAGTCATTCATAAGGTTGAAACCATAAACTCCATTATGCATAGCAGGGATCAGCTACTATGACATCCCCAATGAGGCCATCAGTGCCCAACAATGGGTGTAGACTATAGTATAAACATATGCTCTTACACATACAAATCCACACACCCACATATACCTGAGCATCGATTTATACAAAGGTCTTCATTCTAATGGCTATAATAAAAGGGGAAAAGAGATCCTAGTTAGGGGTATCCCTAGTGGCAAAAGGGAATTAAAAGGGCTAAAAAGGAGATAATGGGAGAGTGTGTGTAACTTCTATTTCCCTCATTGTGTGGGTACTTTTGATGTGTCATCTCATCTACAACTTCCTCCTTCCATCTGCTCTACACCTCTCTCTCTCTCATTGTTATAAGTTCTATTTCCCTCATTGTGTGGGTACGTTTTGATGTGACAATCCTTATCTAATCTACAACTTCCTCCTGCTTCGTACCTCCATCTGCTCTGTACCTACCTTTCTCTCTCTCTGTCGCTACCGCTACTCATTCCTTCCTTCTGCCATCTTTCTCCTTCCTTTCACTCCTTTCTGCTATTCTGTTCCCTTTCTCTACATCTGTCCGGTCACCTTTACTACAGGGCACTCCCGACTGGCTCATCTGTCCGCTCAGCCCATCAGATGATTGGCTGGTCAGACCCTGATGGATGAGGCTGACCAGCTGGATGGTTTTGGCCGAGTAAGTCTAGTTGGTTCGACTGCTGGTTGTTTGGGGTGGTGGTCAGCTAAGACTAGCCTAGGGCTACAAAGACAAGTGCATAGTGCTGCCGCCTGTTAGCACCTATGTGTTGGGAGTGTAGGGTGACACCTTAGGTGTAGGCCCGGGGCACTTTTTACTCCAACTAGTGGAGGTTTTTTCCCCCGAGCTTGGCAGGCACACTTCCATGTGACCTGTAGGGTGTGCTTAGCAAGCACAACCCTATCCATGTATATGATGTGACTTTAGTCACATCTTCTCTATCATTCATTCCAATCATTGCTATTGCACTTGCTTACTCCTTGTGTGTCTTGTCTCTGCACCAACAAATGGTATTAGAGCATTCTCTGTGACGTGACATCCTAACGTGTAGCCACCATCTTCCAGCCGCCATCCCCCCATCGCCTACTCGTGGTGTAGCTGATATCGTGGAGCAGCCTGTCGTCGTTCGAGAGGAGCGCTCTGTTGTTGTTCGTGTTCTGCCGCCCTGCGCCGTGGAGCTAGTCGTGGAGAGCTGCTGCTGTATCTGCTCTGCCCTGGTTGCTGAGTGCTGCTGCCTACGCCTGGCCGTCGCCCCTATGCGTGGAGCTGCTCCAGCCTAGTGGACGTGCTGTCCATCAAGCTCAGGCTCCAGCTCAGGCCCGTGGACGTGAGCCTGTTGCAGGCCCCCGCTTTGGCCCGTGGATGTGCACCTGCCTGTGGTGGCCGACGCCTGCTCATGCAAGCTGCTGTTGCCCTGCGTCGTCGCCCTGTTCGTGCAAGCCGCTGCTGCCCTGCGCCGTCCCCCTGCTTGTGGAGGCCGTCACCAAGCTCGTGGAGCTAACACTTCATCTTCCAGCCTCTCTAGCCTAGTGGTCGTACGGCCCACCGACTAGCTCAGGCTCCCGCTGCACGTAACTTGCACCTACCTGAGACCTGCGCCGTGTTGTTGTTCGTGACATGCACCTTGTTGCCGTTCTTGAGGTGCGGTTGGCTCCTATTGAGGTGCGGCTGGATCTGGTGCGGGTAGCCCTGTGCTAGTGTGGAGTGGCCTGTTTCTAAGGAGCGGCCGGAGGTGGTGAACACAAGCATCGTCTTGACCCTGTGAGGCTTATTTTTGTGCGGCCCTGCGACGCAGCCAGTACTCGTGCTGTCCTGTTTTGGTGCGGGCAGCCTTCTATCCGCGTCCTGTTACTGGTTTGTAGCATCTTGCTTGACGTGCTGGTGGTTTTGGCCCGTGTGCCTTGGGGTATTTCTTTATTTTCAGGTACACAGTCATACAGGGCAGAATCAGAGGGATTTTTGCATTTTGGGGAAATTCTGTGCAATTGCAATGGCAGAAAGGGATGTTTTTGGATTGCTCTCTTCAGAAGATAAGTTGGATGGCACCAACTATCCTCTCTGGTCGTACATGATGTGACATGTGCTTGTGGCCAAAGGTTTTTGGGGCATTGTGGATGGCACTCAGTTGTGTCCACATGCACCAACAACCGCTCCTTCACCCAGTTCAGAGGGTGAGTCATCTCGGATTACAGAGATATCACATGCACCTACTCCAGAGCAAAGTCGATGGGATGGCCGGGATGCCAATGCACATGCCTTGATTGCATTATCTATTAAAAGAAGCATTATTCCTCACATCCGGTCATGCAAAACAGCAAGGGCAGCTTGGGAAAGTTTGGCAAACTTGTACCAAGTCAGGAATGAAGCCTGTGTGGCATACTTGAAGAAGAAATTGGAGACTCTTCCTATGCGTGATGGTGATTCCATGGATGATTATCTCACGAAGGTAAAGGATTTACGGGAGCAATTAGCATCTGTGGATGAGATTATTCCGAATGCCTCGTTCGTTTCTACAGTGTTGCAGGCCATCCGCGACACGTATCAGAATGTGTCCACTACTATGCGGCTTATGATGAAGGGTAATCCTAATTCGATTACCTTCGATGAGCTTGTTTCTGTACTCTTGCAAGAGGAGCAGTCCAGACATAACAGGACCGTGATGCGTGTGGCTGATCAGGCTTTTATTGCCAGCCAGAAAGGCAAAGGTAAGGCTGCGTTTCAGGGGGGCAGCAAGCCCAAGAAAGATGCAGGCCAGCCATTTTTGCAAGTATGAAAAAGAGGGTGATAAACCCAAGAAAAAGGGGAAGTGCAACTATTGCAGGAAGCCAGGACGTCACATTAATGAATGTCGCAAGAGGCTTGAGAAGGAAAAGAGCAAAGAGGCCAGCATGGCAGTGATGGATAATGTCCCCAAGTCGGATAACAAAGAGGCTGCAAATTACACTTATACATCCTCCCATGATGAGGAATGGGCTTTTACAGTGTTATGCAGTTACAATCCGTCTGTTCATGATGCATGCCTATCTGTGAGTGATGCCAATGCATGGTATTTTGACAGTGGTGCTAGCAAGCACATTACCTCACAGAAGGATTTGTTTACATCTTATGCAGCTGGTTCTCATGGAGGCACGGTGACATGTGCCAACAACTCCTCCCATCCTGTGCAAGGAGTGGGAAAGATTGTACTTACCGCAGCAAATGGTGGTGCATTTACACTCTCTGATGTGCTATGGGTGCCTGGTATCAAAAAGAATTTGCTTTCAGTTTCAGCCATTGCCCGTGGTGGCTTAATGGTGAAGTTTTTGGATGACAGATGCACCGTACATGACATTAGTGATGGTGATACAATTGTGGCTTCTGGAACTTTATGCCATGGTCTTTACAGACTTGATCACTATGAGAGTGCTTTGCATGATGCTTTATTCACCACCAGGTTCTCATGGAGGCACGGTGACATGTGCCAACAACTTCTCCCATCGTGTGCAAGGAGTGGGAAAGATTGTACTTACCGCAGCAAATGGTGGTGCATTTACACTCTCTGATGTGCTATGGGTGCCTGGTAAGAATTTGCTTTCAGTTTCAGCCATTGCCCGTGGTGGCTTAATGGTGAAGTTTTTGGATGACAGATGCACCGTACATGACATTAGTGATGGTGATACAATTGTGGCTTTTGGAACTTTATGCCATGGTCTTTACAGACTTGATCACTATGAGAGTGCTTTGCATGATGCTTTATTCACCACCACCCCATCACAGCTGGCAAATGCTGAATTATGGCATGCTCGATTTGGCCATCTCAATTTCAGAAGTTTGCTGCATTTACACAGCCATGAAATGGTGTCCGAGATGCCACCCATACATACTCCGACTCGCCATGTATGCAAGGGATGTATCTTGGGGAAGATGCATCGCACTCCGATTCCCAAAGATGGGACTGTCAGAGCTGTCCGGAGATTACAGCTTATACACAGTGATGTTTGTGGTCCTATGAGGACTCCATCTATTGGGGGATATCTGTATTTTGTCACTTTCATTGATGATTTCTCTCGTTTCACGTGGCTCTACCCATTGAAGGAGAAGTCAGTGGTGTTTACAAAATTCAGACATTTTATTACTCAGGCTGAGAATTATGCCTCAGAAAAAGTGGGGGCACTTCGCACTGATCGAGGGGGGGAATACATGTCCAAGGAATTTCATGCATATCTTGCAGAGAGAGGCATCATCCATCAGTGTACCACTCCATACACCCCATAGCAAAATGGGCTGGCTGAAAGGAAAAACAGGTCGGAAATGAAGATGGGGGTTTGCCCAACAGGTTCTGGATGGAAGCTCTCATGTGTGCAAATTATGTGCTTAACAGATGTCCCACAAAGGCCTTACATAATCTCACCCCGTATGAGGCATGGCATGGTAGAAAGCCTTCTGTTGCTCATCTCAGAGTATTTGGTTGCTTGGCCTATGCACATGTGCCACAGCAACATCGTACTAAACTTGATGATAAGGCTCTCAAATGCATTTTCGTGGGGTACAGTGTTGAAAGCAAAGGGTATCGGCTGTATCATCCATCCAGCAGGAGGATTATTACAAGCAGAGATGCCATTTTTGCTGAGGATTCCACTCAGCCATTGCTGTCCTGTCAAAAACAGCCTGATGTCTACTCCAGGGATGTGTTTGAACAAATGCTGCCCATGACAACTGAAGGTCCCTCATTTCAGAACATTCCAGTTTGATTCCCCATGCTGTTACGCAGGCCGGTACAGCACCTAATCAGCCTATTGTGGCTGAACCACATATGCCTATGGATGAGGCAAATATTGACCAGGCAGTTGATGACGAAATGACAGCCATTCAGTCATCCAAACGGGTGCCCAGGTGGCTGATTGAAACATTACGGGACAGCAGGTTACATACTCCTTTACCTGCGAGGACTCGTGCAAAATCTCATCATGCATCTGGGTTGTTTACTGATTATGCCTTTCAGAGCACATGCAGTGATGAAGAACCTTTGACATTTGAGGATGCTGCAGAGGACAGTAATTGGATGGCAGCCATGCATTCAGAATATGATTCTATCATGCAAAATGAAACATGGCACTTGGCTGAATTGCCTCCGGTACTAAGTGGGTTTACAAAATTAAGCGGAAGGCTGATGGTTCAGTAGACCGCTTCAAAGCAAGACTCGTTGCGAAAGGGTATGCTCAGCAAAAGGGTATTGATTTTGATGAAACCTTTGCGCCTACCTCTCGCATGACCACTATCAGATGCATGATTGCCATGGCAGCCCATCATGGATGGCAAGTACATCAGTTGGACATCAAAACAGCGTTCCTACATGGAGACTTGCATGAGGAGGTTTATGTTACACAGACTCGTGGATTTGTGCAGGATGGTCAGGAACACTTGGTGTGCAGGCTTCGCAAAGCTCTGTATGGCCTTAAGCAGGCACCTAGAGCTTGGTATGAGAAGATACACACTTATTTGGTTGCCCAAGGATTCCGCAACAGTCCAATTGAGAGTACCCTCTATGTTAAGAGGACTCACGATATTTTTTTGGTCATTGTTTTATATGTTGATGACATGCTGCTCACGGGCCCCAATGAGCAAGATATTGCAGCCTTCAAGGCTGAATTACATTCCTCATTTGAGATGAGTGATCTGGGCCCTTTGCATTTTTATTTGGGCATTCAGTTTATACATCGGGATGATGGTATTGTTTTGAAACAAACTAAATACATCCAGAAGTTGCTTCAGCGGTTCTCTTTCCAGGATTGCAAGCCAGTTGCAACTCCTGTGGAGCGTGGCATGAAATTCAGCATCGAAGATTGTGGAGATGCCTTTGATCAGAGATTGTACCAGCAGGCTGTGGGCTGTTTGATTTATTTGTGCAATACACGGCCAAATATTCAGTTTGGGGTCTCCTTATTGAGCAGATTCATGCATTGCCCAGGAACTAAGCATTGGCAAGCTGTTAAGCCGGTGTTCCGCTATTTGCATGGTACTCTGCACCTTGGTTTATTCTTTCCCAGGGGGGCTGATCAACAGCTGCATGCTTTCTGTGACTCCGATTGGGCAGGATGCTTTGACACAAGAGTGTCCACTTCAGGTTTTTGCTTCTACTTTGGGCAGTCATGCATCTCTTGGTTGAGTAAGAAGCAACCCTCCGTGGCCACTTCAAGTTGTGAAGCTGAGTACAGGGCAGCTTTCACAACCACCGTTGAGTGTGTTTGGCTCAGGTGATTATTTGCTGATTTGGGTATGAGACATGAGTCTGCTACCTCTATTTTTACAGACAGTCAGAGTGCTTTGGCGATTGCGAAGAATCCCGTCTTCCATGCTCGCACAAAGCATATTGAGGTTCATTATCATTATGTCAGAGAGAGATTGTCTGCCTCAGAAATCAGCATGATCTATGTGCCTACACATGACAATGTGGCAGATTTATTCACCAAAGCATTGTCTCGTGAGAAGTTCAAAGGCTTTCGCAAGCTTCTGAACTTACTTCCTTTTGGTGATTGATATCACATTTGCCTTGTACATTGTCACCACTTCACTCCAGGGGGGTTTGTTAGCACCTATGTGTTGGGAGTGTAGGGTGACACCTTAGGTGTAGGCCCGGGGCACTTTTTACTCCAACTAGTGGAGGTTTTTTCCCTCGAGCTTGGCAGGCACACTTCCATGTGACCTGCAGGGTGTGGTTAGCAAGCACAACCCTATCCATGTATATGATGTGACTTTAGTCACATCTTCTCTATCATTATTCCAATCATTGCTATTGCACTTGCTTACTCCTTGTGTGTCTTGTCTCTGCACCAACACCGCCTGCCTAGCCATAGGCTGGTTCTCACTACCAAGGTGAGAGCCCAGTGCTGCCTACCTACATCCAATGTCATGTACAAGAGGACTCACGTGGTGGACAATGAATAGATTATAGCCTACGCATGCATAGGCATCATGTAAATGTGAGAGATTGGAGAGAGAGAGAGAGAGCAAGAGAGTGAGAGCTTGAGAGCTGAGTTGCAATAGAAGAGTGTAAAAGAGTACAACTCAAAGAGTGAGAGATAAGGTTTTGTCCTAGTGACAAAACCTTAGTATTCACTAACCATAGTTAGTGAACTAACTGCGGTTAGGGGGAAAAACCTCTTAAAGAGGAAAAAGTGCCCCTAACTAGCTTATTAAATTACATTGGCTACTGCTGAATTATATCTATAATTCTAACACCCCCTGCAGTGCCAATGTCATGTACAAGGCTGATCAATCACCAAACGGATATAAGTTCAGGGCACTGCGAAATGCCTCAAACTTTTCACGTGGTAGTGCTTTGGTGAAAATATCTGCAACGTTGTCATGTGTGGACACAAAGATCATACTGATCTCTCCTGCATGCAACTTCTCTCTGACGTAGTGATAGTGAACCTCAATGTGCTTCGTGCGAGCATGAAACACTGGATTCTTTGCCACTGCAATGGCACTCTGACTATCAGTGAGAATTGGAGAAGGACCCTCCAAAGATAGATGAAGATCAGCAAATAGACGTCGCAGCCAAACACATTCAACTGTTGCTGTAAAAGCTGCCCTGTACTCAGCTTCACATGATGAGGTAGCCACTGTAGATTGTTTCTTGCTTAGCCAAGAAATGCAAGATTTACCCAAAAAGAAACAATTGTCACTAGTGGACTGCCTAGTGTCATAATCACTAGCCCAATCTGAATCACTGTAGGCATGCATCTGCAAGTCACCCCCCCTGGAAAATAGCAAGCCAAAAGACTTCGTGCCCTGCAAATAACGGAAGATGCGCTTAACTGCCTGCCAATGCATAGTTTTTGGGCTGTGCATGTACTTGCTCACCTGAGATACTGCAAACTGAATATCAGGTCTAGTGTTGCAGAGATATATGAGGCATCCAACAGCCTGACTGTAAAGTGTGGCATCAACTAATTCTCCTGCATCATGCATTGTGAGTTTCAGCCCTGGCTCCATGGGAGTGGCTATGGGCTTACAATCATGCATGTTAAATCTGTCCAAGAGTTTTTGCACATACTTGGACTGAGACATAACAGTGCCACGTCTCTCATGAGAGAATTGGATCCCCAAATAAAAGTGAAGCAGCCCCAAATCTGACATGTCAAAGTTGGTCTGCAAATCAGCTTTGAAATCCGCAATTTTGTCTTCATTGGACCCTGTGAGCAGTAAGTCATCAACATAAAGAAGGATGACTAAAATTTCCCCCCCATCCATCTTGATGTAGAGGGTGCTCTGAGTAGGACTATTGTGCAGCCCCTTGCTGGTCAAAAAGGCATGAATCTTGGCATACCATGCACGAGGGGCCTGTTTCAGCCCATACAAAGCTTTGTTTAGCTTGCATACTTGAAGTGCATTTGCTGTAATTTCAAATCCTGGAGGTTGTTTGACATACAACTCTTCCAGCAAGTCTCCATTTAAGAAGGCTGTTTTTATGTCCAACTGATGAATATTCCACCCAAAATGTGCAGCCATTGCAATAACTGATCGGATGGTGGTCATCCGGGATGTAGGAGCGAATGTCTCCCCATAATCTATGCCCTTTTTCTGAGCATAGCCTTTAGCAACCAGCCTTGCCTTGTATCTGTCAATGGAGCCATCTGGCTTCCGTTTGACCTTGAAAACCCATCGTGTCCCAATGGCATGTTTACCTGGTGGCAAGTCGACAACATCCCAAGTTTGATTTTTTTCAATGGATTGCAACTCATCATGCATGGCATTCATCCAATGCACATTGTCCTTTGCCTCTTCGAATGTGGCAGGCTCCTCCTCATTAAGAAGAGTACGTGCATATGCTGATTCCACTGAATTAGCACCTTCCATGTGCCTTGTTGCACTGCGAGTCTTGCCAGGTAACGGAGCATCAATTTTACTCTCCCTGAGAGTCTGTAACATCCAGTTTGGGACTGTTTTTGCTGCATGTATGTCTGCAATTTCTTGCTGCACCACCTGTTCCACTGCCTGTGGAGGTGGCAAGACATCGTGTGGCGGAACTAAAGCATCGGGAGGTGGCTGTAAATTCTGATTTGCATCAGAAATATCAGCAGGGGAACCCAAGGCAATGGGTAGCAACCCCTCAAAGACATCCTCTGAAGAAGAAGGCATTTGAAATTCAGCTTGAGTGTGAGCTGAATTTTCTGCAAATATCACATCTCTACTGACAATGATCTTGCGTGTAGCAGGATTGTAGAGACGGTACCCCTTGCTTTCTGCACTGTACCCCACAAATATGCACTTAATGGCTTTATCTGACAACTTGTGCCTAAATTCAACTGGCACATGAGCATAAGCAAGGCATCCAAAGACTCGGAAATGATCCACTGAAGGCTTTCTCCCATTCCAGACCTCATAGGGAGTTTTTGTTTTTAAAGCCTTAGTGGGAGCCCGATTCAAAATGTAATTGGCACACATCAGACCCTCAAGCTAGAATTTGTGAGGCATGTGTTTGCTTTTCAGCATACATCTGTCCATCTCCATGAGAGTTCTATTTTTCCTCTCAGCTTTGCCATTTTGCTGAGGGGTCAGCCTCACTGTGAGCTGATGCACAATACCCTTGCCTTTCAGAAAAGCATCAAAATCTGCAGACAAGTATTCCCCCCCTCTATCTGTGCGCAATGTCTGTATTTTGAGTCCGGTTTGATTTTCAACCATGGCTGAAAAGTGTTTAAACACCATGAACACTTCTGATTTGCGCTTCAGCCCAAAGACCCAAGTGAAATTGGAGTAATCATCAATAAACGTAACAAAGTAGAGATGACCACCCAATGATGGAGTCCTCATGGGACCACAAACATCACTGTGTATAAGCTGTAATTTGCAGACAGCTTTAACTGAACCATCCTTTTTGAAGGGAAATCTATGCATCTTGCCTAAAATGCACCCTTCACAGGCATGTGGAGGAGGTATCTCAAGAGGTGGCAATGCATCAACCATAGAATGCTTTCGAGGGTGTCATCAAGCTGTTGTAATGCATGTGGCCATATCGGGCATGCCATAATTCTGCATTTTGCATGGCAGCAGTAGGGGTAGAAACTGCAAGAGCATGGGCTGCTCTTTTCTCAAAAAGATCAAGCTGAAAAAGCCCACGCAGCAGAGTACCAGATAATCTTAAGGCATAATCATCTTCCCTGTCTCGGACAGCACATTTGTCATCCTCAAAGATGACCTGAAATCCAGCTCTGTTAAGAGTGGACACTGAAAGAAGATTTTTGGTGATACCAGGCACATATAAGACATCTGAAAGTTTGAAAATTGAGCCATCAATGGCAGTAAGCTCAACATCTCCTGTGCCACGTACTGAATATGATGAGTTATTGGCACAAGTGACTTTCTTACCAACGGGAGGTGGATGCAAGGAAGTAAAAAGACACTTCCTAGAAGTGATATGCTTGGATGCACCGCTGTCAAAATACCAAGTGTTCAGTGTTTCATTGACACTGAAAGCAGATGCATCAGTAGAAGAGTCATAACTGCAAGTCAAAAATGCATATGTATCATCATTACAAGTGGCTGTACTATCCCGAGCATCTGGAGCAGCTAGCCTAGAATCTGAAATGCAAGATAAAAAGGCATAATCCTGTCCAACAAAGTTGGCTGCAGCATCCCCACTGTCAGATGCATGAGGAGCTGAATCTGAAACAGCCATACCGGAGCTGTTTTTCTTCTCTTTTGCAAGCCTTTTCCTGCATTCTGCAATGTGATGACGTGGCTTTTTGCAGCAGTGACAAAAAGCCTTCTTCTTGGGCTGGCTTGCATCATTTTTAGCCTTTTGTGAAGGCTGTCCTGACCCACTGGAAGGCTGATTTACTGATGTCTTTGCCTGTCCCTTTGTTTTTGATTTAAACTTTGAGAGCATAGCTTGTTCACTTGCACGTGAAGCCAAGGTTTTCCTGGTCTGCTCTTCCTGAAGCAGAAGTCCTATCAACTCATGAAAAGTGAGAGGATTTGCACCCCCCCTCAATGATAAGTTCAGCGAGGTATGAAAGCTGAGATAAGACTCAGGAAGAGAATTCAGAGTGGTAGTAAATATCTCCGAATCAAGAATAATCTCATCTATGTTTAATAATTGCTCTCTGAGATCGTGTAGCTTTGTGAGGTGGACTGACATGGAGTCACCCTCTTCCATATGTGTATTACTTAACTCTCTTTTCAAGAAAGATACCCTTGCATCATTGCGGGCTGCATACATGCTTTCTAAAATATCCCACGCTGCCTTCGAGGTCTTACACGACCGGATATGCGGAATGATAAATCTTTTCTCTGAAAGAGAGATGCATGACAAAGCTAAGGCATCCCGTGAATCCCATCTCTTATGCTCTGGAGTAGTGGCTATAGCTGCACCAACAACTTGTTCTGTAGCTGCACCCTGTGCACGACCTCTTTCACCTCCTTGCTGAGGAGGGGTATTAGGTGCCATACTTGCTGGTCGGATCTCACCCCCATTCACATAATCCCATAAATTGCAAGAAATCAAAATATTGCGTACCATAAAACTCCAGAGGGAGTAGTTGGTACCATCCAACTTGTCTTCCTATGAAAGACCACTGAACTGGAAGTCATTCTGATTTAGCTGGGCCATATGTGAGAGAGATTTAAGCAGATACAAAACTGAATTCCCTTACTGGGAATGAAATGCACAACTCCCAAAAAACACAGCCAAGCACTAGCTGTAAATGCAACTCAGATTTCTGTACTTGCACTGTCAGAAATCTGTCCAAGCATAAAAAACTCTCCAGAATCTGCCAAAAGTGCTGCAAAACACTTCAAGAAAGGCAGTATGAACTAAAATCTCCAGAAATTGCTCTCCCAACACAAAAGCCCCAAATTAGGCCCGAAATTGCAACCAGAAAGGGGCAAATTGATCAAAAGCCCCAAATGTTGCAAAAATTGCCCTCTGTCTGCAAAAGCCCCAAATTTAACTGCAAAATTGCAGTGTAATCACAAAATCCCCAAATTTCTTCAAGAAATTGTACTGCAAAACTTAAAGCCCCAAATTTCGAGCTTGAAATTGCAATCAGGAACGGGCAAATTCACTAAAAGCCCCAAATTTGCAATTTCTGATCAAAAGCCCCAAATTTCAGACCAAATCTGTAGATCTGTCTGCAATGTTTGCTTCGCAAGTAACTGTGAAGCTGAAAATACCCAAATGACAGCAAAGAACTGCAAGTATCTGCTGGTACAGTGAGTACAATCGACCAAGTACGAATGTACGACTGAGTACAGATTGTACGGACAGTTACACAGAACCATACGGCGATGAAGCAGGCTGTACAGAATCAGGACCTGTACGGGAGCATAGCCTGTACGGAAGCAGTCACAGACCCTGTACGGAAGCAGTACGGAAGCAAGGCCTGTACGGAAGTAGGGACAATGACCTGCTGTACGGCTTGTACGCGCAGGTACGGATGGTGACAGCGAACCGTACGGCAAGTACGAAAGCAGGTACGCGCAGGTGCGGATGGTGACAACAAGCCGTACGGAACTGTACGGCGAACCGTACAGTATGGCGACGGACTGTACGGCTGAAGATTTGCTGTACGGAATGGAGATGCAGAATGTACGTCGCTTCACTTGTACGGACGACGAGCTGTACGATGACCACGCAGGTATTGAAGGTACGGATGCAACAGGAGTAGTACTGCAAGGTACGGTACGGCAGGTATCAGGTACGGCAGGGTACTGAAGGTACGGAAGGTAGCAGCAGGAGCGTGGGCTGTAGGCTGGAGCTGAACGGGGAAGAAGCAGGGAGCAGGATCAATTGCTCTGATACCAAATGTGAGAGATTGGAGAGAGAGAGAGAGCAAGAGAGTGAGAGCTTGAGAGCTGAAAGCTTGAGAGCTGAGTTGCAATAGAAGAGTGTAAAAGAGTACAACTCAAAGAGTGAGAGATAAGGTTTTGTCCTAATGACAAAACCTTAGTAGTCACTAACCATAGTTAGTGAACTAACTGCGGCTAGGGGGAAAAATCTCTTAAAGAGGGAAAATTGCCCCTAACTAGCTTATTAAATTACATTGGCTACTGCTGAATTATATCTATAATTCTAACGATAAAACCAGCCTATGGCTATTGAGTTGAGAGCCTAGTACTGCAATATCTTTATAAAGAGGACTAATAAATAGACTGCCTATGCATGTACATGCATCATGTAGCGTAGGCGAAGGATGTGAGATGCACTTTCTTGTGGAATTGAACCTACTTGGAATTGGATGTTGTGAATATCTGCCCTAACGGCGAATTGAAAATCATAGACAAGTCACAATACCTTGTTCCTGTTTTCTCGCTAAAAATCATGGTGCGAGAGTAGGGAATCATGGATCGAGAGTTTGATATAAACTGACAAGGGTATGCTTTTATTATTCTTTTCAGGTTAGGCGAACTTGGGATAGGTTTATTCTACCTGGTGGAAGGTGAGCTTAGACCATGGTTTGACACACAGCTGGTGCTTTATTAGGATGGGATTTTGTATAACATTGTAATATGAGATACACTGTTTTTGCAGCCGCATACCTGGTCACTGGGTTGAACCTCCAGCACCAGCAGATGCTGTATGGGCATCTTGTCTACTTAGTAGTATATGAATAGGCTATAGTTTGGAACAGGTTCTAACGCATCAGAAGAAATGACAGTTGGATTAATCCATATAATTCAGGAAGGGAGCTTGACGTTACAAATGCAAACAAATGACTTCCGCCAGATCATAAAAGTATATCAGTTTGACTCGGACTCGAGTTTTATGACTTTACTCACTTTTGGGTTGAAAAGCAGTCATATACTGGAAAGGTCAAAAGGTATTCAGAGTTTGCAAGAGTTAGAAGGAGAAAGTTACATTCCCATGTGTCAAGGTCAACAGGGAGCATTATCTTAGATAGGTACATGCCAACTGCAGCCAAAGGAAGGCCTACTTTCAGATACCATCTGAATGTGACTTGTATATATGGTCATCAGCTATGATTAAAATTTATTGTTTTGGATAGTTTTTTGAGGGTATACTAATTATTTGAGTGTAGGATTAGGATTGAGTGCGAGCTGGTAAATCTGGTTGAAGGCAAGCAGAAGCCATGCGGGTATGATATGGCAGTGTACTTAATTGTGTTTGAAAAGCTGAATTTTCTGCTTTAGTATTCTAGTTCATTTGGAGAAGCTCTGTCAGTATTCTTGTGGGCTGAACTAAGAACAGGCTAATCGTTTTATTTGATAAATGGCCTCTGTCAGAAAATAATCTGCCGTCCCAATTCATATGTTTCTGATAAAGACGAATGGGTTGATTGCTCCTCAGTTCTATAGCTCATTGTATTGCTAGTACAAAAAGATAAGGCTTTGTAGTGAAGTATAGTGAGTGGGTTAAGTACTGTTTTATGCTAATGTATTTGTGCATGAAGGGAACTTTAAATTTCTAAAGGAGGCAACATGAGGAGTTTCAATACCTGCTTTCTTTTCTATCTTAACTTTGCAAGCTACTGTCTGAATAAATCTGTCATATTTAGATGTGTAACTTTGTTTCAGTTCACTTTAGTCATTTGTTGCCAGCTCGCAGAAAGGATGCATAGCGTTCAAAATACTATGCACAGTAGAGTTGAACCACTTGTGAGTTGGTGACATGAATGAAGAGAACTTGCATTCGTGGCTCAGCTGAATCTTGTTGGTGTCACCTATAGGCTGGGACTATTAAAGTTGTCATTTGTGCAGTATGCCTTCCTACTGATGCTTTTGGTTTTAATTATTTAAAACACATGCAACAAATAAAGTAGAATGAACTGAGGTTTATTTATTATGAAACTTTAGGTGAAGAAAAAGGTGGAGCGAACAAACTGTTTTTTTTAAAGTAAAATAAATAAATAGCAACATTCTTTTAAGTAACGCTTTTTTTTTGGGTTTGGTTAATAAGGGCATACACTCTTTGGAAACAAGTTGTGGTGAAATAGTACAAATGAGTTGCCTCTCAGTGGACAGAAAATTGGGATTCAGATTATCTGCTCCTTTTGTACGTAGTAGTATATTGTAGAGGTGTCCTCGCAGCTCGTATCCTTTGTTGGCGATTGGGGTCTCGTGAAGTTTGATGCATCTTCTTTAATCCATGCGATTTGCTAGTGTTCCTGGTGGTTGCTAAGATTTTGATTATGAAGCGGTCCTTGAGTTGCTTGTATCTGTTATAATATCAGTCGACACTTTAGTTTGGGGTTTGGCCATATATGCCTGCTCCCCTTTTTCTATACTAGATGTTTGGTCGATGTATTGGTCGTGCATATGATGCAATAAATAGTGTCATTGAGTTAGTGTTCCTAAATCATCCACGTTGATCACAAAAGTAGATCCATACAGATAATCTCCACTTTTTCAACGCGTGAATAATGGCATCTAGCTCCTTTTCATTTGTTGGCCACTTGTAACGTAAACTCTCAAAAACTAGTGATTCACTTTTTCACTTTTTCTCTCTTTAGCAAAGAGCTACCCTTGTCTAGGGATGGATAGCACAATCCATAGATAGCCCGAAGCTCATCAAGAGTCTTGCTATAAATCAAGGTGTCATTGATATTGACCACAACAAAGATATGCATGTAAAACATCATTTATCATATGATCTTGACTACAAGGATTATTTTTGTTAGAGAGTGGAGAGGTTACCTTTTCTTCTCTGAGATTATCACAGGTGTGATGTGGCGCTTCTAGCAGTAGACCTTGGTAGTTATTCATATCTTCAAATTGTATGAGTGGTATTTCACCACAGGGTCCTCGTGCTTTGCATGATTAATGCCACGAGTTCTTTTTCGTGGTTGTTCTTTCATAATTAATAAAAGTCTACTTCACGACAAATAAAATAAAAACCACAGGGCCAAACACATTAACATTGAAATGGTGTCCCTCATAACTATTTTAAGAAGAAAATACATCAAGACTAATAATGTGAAGAGGATTATTTGGAGTCAATTATAGACTTAATCAGATGGGTAGTTCCTTTGCCCTTACTATGGTTAAAAGGACCAATGTTAGATGAGTGACCAAACTTCTTGCACTTAAAGCATAGTCCTTTAGGTTGAGCATTAGCTTGTCACGAAGAATCATTAGGAGTCTTGTTAGAAAGAGGCCCCAATGTGTGCTTTAGTAAATGTGCCTTTTTAGGCTTGGTGTTGTTAGCTCGATGGTTCTTACTCTTTTAAGGCTTTCCATTCAGACCAACGACGAAGGTCTTACTTCTTAGCATATTATGGCCAAAATGCTATCATAGTCCTTCGCAAAATGAATAGCATGATCGAGTGTCTCTAGTTTATAGTTTTGGTTCTAGTAGTCCTTTAGAAGACTACTCATGAAGAAAGTCAAAGTGCTTGCTAGCTAAAATTTAGAAATTAAGCACTAATTTGTGAAGATCTCATGAAATGTTTGCGGAGGGTTTCTCCTTAAGATCCCACAAAAAGAAAGGGCTATCCCATACAGACACGTCTCCATGAGAGTAGCTCGAATATGATTAGGTAATGGCAAAGTGTGCCTCCGCCTATTCTTCCAAGTGTGAACATAATTAGGTAAATGCTCCTCCTTTTCTCATGAATAGACCTTGGTAGAAAGGAAAGGCATCCTTATGTGAACACACTGAGATCTTAGCTTCTTACTAAGCAACAAGACCTGTTGTCTATACGGTCTATATATGTTAAAATAAATTATTCAGCACGTGGAGCATCTGTCTAGACTCTACTTCCACGTGAGGTGGTATAAAAGGTCTAGGTCCTTCAAAGTGCCGATGCTCCTTGCCAAGATTCAGTTCCATTATGATGTCTTATTGGATGTCTGCAACAAAGCATGCATATAATAGCAAGCAATAATCAATAGTATATCGCAAGATTATAATATGAAAAGAAGAGCACGCTTGTTTTAGAGAGAGAGAAATGTAAGAGAGCTTTTGGCATATTGCTATGGAAAGAGATAAAGAGAGAGAGACTCAATTGCATGCGTACACCATGCAAACCTCTCCATCACATAAAGGCACATTCTTCTTCTATTCCTCTCATCCGCTCCCTACTCTTGCCACCCTGAGTACTACGTAAGTGCTGTTATCTGTGGCGGTTAACATGTTGGTGCATAAAGTCGAATTTGAGGGCGTTGTTCATTGTCGACAAAAGGGATGGAGGGTGGCCAAAAATGTGTGGACAAAAGGGAGGGGCAGACACATATATATAGGCAGCACAACTGAGGGAATTGAGGCTTCTTTTCGATGTCGAAGACGAGACCTGAACGTAGATTTTGTATGTGTTCTTCGACGGTTGGTGCTCGTCGGGGTATGTCCCTTGGCAAAATGATCAATAGCTGAAACAAGTTGAACCACGTTCAAGTGGCCTAACGTGAAGAGGACAACAAATAGAAATTAAGTGGCCAAGAAAAAGGGGGACCGAAATAGAAACAAGAGAGAAAGGAAGAGAGAAAGGGGGAAGAAATAGAAACAAGAGAGAAAGGGGGAAGACAAAGGAGCCTCAACAAATCACAAAAAAGATAGAAATATTTTACAAAGTAGTGAATTTCACTTCTACAAAAAGTCGCTGCCTCAACTTAGGCCTACCTGTGGCAGGCCAAAAAATGCATAGTAGCGCATCGGGGGCAGTAGCAAAAGTTGTGTTGGACTCTCGCAGTTGGGCTGCTAAGGCTACTGAGGTGCCGACTTTCGGAAAATTGAGCTGGAGGAAGTTATAGAAGTGGATGTTGGAATCATCCTTATGCAGGTTGTAAAATTCCTTCCATGTCCAGCGTCATCGCAGCGGCATATAAGTGGCGTGGACTCGTCGCAATTGACCTGCGCAGCAGTATGTAAATGCCCTGTCACCCTGTGCTTCAAGAATGGAATGTGATGATTGTGGCTGCAAACCCACGTCGGCATCGGTGGCATTTGGTCAATATGGGCCCTGGGGTAGCTTGAAGCCTCCGCGTTTGTGGGTGGCGGTGGCGCCAGTGTCGGAAGCTCCGTTCAATAAGCTCTCGATTGGCTGATTGAAACTCGTCAGCTTGCCCTTCCACCTACCGACGTCGGTGATGTCCTCGATCACCCGAGAGGATGTGATCGTGTCGAACCATGTGTGGTGGTTGGGGGCCTGAGTTATTTGTCGTCATCAAAGTGTCTTCGACATGTGTAAAGAGTCTGCATCGTGCTGTGGGGGTGTGTGTTTGTTGTGCTGTGTGGAGGAAGATGGATGTGGGGCAGATGGGGCGATACGGGAGGAAGGAGGGAAGTCGGACTAGGAAGGACGGGGGCGGGTGGAGCAAAAATGCCTGTGCAAGATTAGAATTGTGCTGGGGAGATGGATGAATTTATCTTCAAAGTTGCTGAACTTCCAGCAGAAAAATTGTTATTAAAGAGGATAATGATTCTCCTTGGGTGGTAACGAGTCGAATTATGTGTTAGGAGACAATGGTAAATGTACTCAGCTTCTTGCCTACCCGTTGTTTTGCAGCCAGTCAAGTGAAGAATTTACAGATCGGGTCCTATAGGGTAGAGTAGGCAAGTCGCCGGGCTTGGCTAGGTCGAGTGGGAAAAGAGTGGAATTTTTAATGATGACACGACCCATTAAAATTATATGCAGTAGGGTGGTGGGGAAGAGCAAGAATGTCAACATCTTGCTTGAGGACTATATCTTCGTGGAAATAAGGCATTACTATTGTCTTGGGTTTTGCAGGCCTCAGCTATGGCTTGCTCTTCTGTTGAGTCGATCATTTTTTGGCCTGCCCTTACAGGGTAGCCTTAGCAATGGTTCTACTTTGGCAAAGCTAAAATAGGAGAGTTTTTAAATTTCATAAATTTGAGAATTTTCTCATTGGCCTTTGTTAAAGTTGTTAGCCCAATAAATGGGGCAATTATGCACAACTAACTATTGTGGGTCTCTCTCTCTCTCTCTCTCTCTCAGCTTCCCTCACTCCACCAGTCGTCCCTAGCCCACCCACCCTTTGCCTCCCCATTCTCTCTCTTAGCTTCCCTCATTCCACCACTAGTCTCTCTCTTTCTCTCTCTCTTAGCTTCCCTCACTCCACCACTCGTCCCTAGCCCCCCCCTTCGCCTCCCCATTTATTTTGGGCAGGCCTATTGAATGACGTGTCATTCATCTTTTTTTACTTGTTCTTCTTGGAGCCGTGTTCGGAGGCGGATGCTCTATTGATATTTTATTTTGGCTAGCTCTGTTTTCTAAGACCTTGGCAATCTCAGACATTCTAATCAAAGCATTCATAAAGTTGTATTCATGAAGAGAGGCTCGCTTATGATCGGTCTGGTGTCCCTAGAGGTAGCCCTGGAATGTGGAGTAAAACTCGGACGTACAGTGGGCAACTGATTTAAGGGCAGCATCCTAGAAATCGTGGGGAGAGGGAGGTTGCTGAGTAGTAGATGGTTGGGGAGGAGCTAGAGGCCATGGGGGAATGGAGCTAGAGGTCGTGGTTTTGACGACTTCACCATGGAAATAGTTGGCCTAGTTGTCGACATACTGTTGGGGGTGAGCCAGTCATACCAAAATGTTAGGCATTATTGTGTTGTGCCTATCCACATTTTTTACTTTTGTAAGAAGAGTAACTGCTCGTGCTGCATTTCGAAGCTGTGGTCTTCATAGGGCTCTGCCTTTGTGCTTCTTGCTGCTGTAGTCAAGGACCCTTACAATGTCTTATCCATCTAGCGGTACTCTGTGTAGGAGCCACTGACCACTGGGAGTCCAAGAGCGTTCTTGACCGCATCAAGACTGAGTCTTTTGATTATGGTGTTGTCCTCCTCATGAGAGCCCAGATATGTACACTAGGTCATGTCATTGAAGTTGGCCACAGATTGGGTTACCAACGTCCGTCCTTGAGCACGGCATATGTGGCTGTGTTGTGATAGTATAGCCATTAATCGATCGCTCCCATCTTGAATTTCGAGTGTACAATGAGGCCATCAAGTTGGCGGAACAGACAAGCTAGTCACTTGCATGGCGTGTTTTGGGATCATCCAACCTACGTTTTTTGGTGGGGCATGAGATGGATTATTGAGTTGATTGCTCATGTTGTTGCATGGTAGGGATTTCTAAGCCTTCCATCTGACCGGGTAGAGGAACAGAGATGGTGTGGGATGAGGAGGTGGTGGCAAAGAGGAGGATGGTGTAGACTTCGAATTGTGGGATGTTTGAGTCAAATGTAGAGGCTAAGTCTTCCTAGGTGAAGAGGTCCGAGGATTTCAGTGAATGGGAGCTGTTTGATGGCATCCGAGGAGGTGGTGATGTAAGCCGAAATGTTGGTGGTGAATGCAAGAAGTCTGGTAGATTCTAATGAAAATTTGGTAGAGTTTTGGGGTAACTGCTAAAGTAGGGAGTAAAATGAGCTCTGGGCTGCTTATATAGAAGTTTAGCTAACACTATGACTCGTGGCATTATTAACGCTACACAGCATGCCGTTAGCGACGAGTCATGGTAGTGTAGCAACGATCGTGGCATTATAGTTGTAGCATTATCTCAGACGTAGTGTTATGCCTAGAGCGTTGGCAATATATTAGAAGCCTATATAGGGGTCGTGCAATGTCCGAATAGAAGATAATAAATCTTCGATAGTATCTTGCATGCCCGATGAGCCACTGTATGTCTTTGGCATTGGTAGGGGTTGGTAACTCCAAAATAAGTTTGATCTTGTTGTAATCTATGGAGATCTCATTCTTGGACACAATGTGCCCTAGATTTACCCCATGTTTTGACCTAGAATTGGCACTTGAGAGGGTTCAAGGATATTCGATATAAACACCTCAATTCTAAGGTACTTCAGATGATCATCCCACTTGCATTGGATACATAAATCATCTAAGAAGACCTCTAAAAAGTCTCTCACATATTCCTTAAAGGTTGTGATCATCAAACGTTGAAATGACGCGAAAGTGTTGTAAGTCCAAAGATCATTACCTTAGATGCGAGCACTCCCCATTGTATGGCAAATGCCATCTTGTGCTAATCTTCAAGCATGAGGGATACTTGGTTGTAGCCAAAGAATCCATCTAGGAATTTGTATGCTTCCTTGCATGCCACTCTCTCTAGAACATGTTCAGTTAATGGAAGTGGAGAATGGCCTTTCCTTGTGGTGGCATTACTTCCTTTTGAGATCAACGCATACTCATATTTTCTTATTCTTGCCTATGGGGGATACCCAGTCCATATGCTCGATCTCATCTATGAATCTGATGTTGACTAAATTTTGGATTTCCTCATGTACCAACGCTACATCCTTCAGATTCATAGGATAAGTCCTTTGTTTGACCGGTTTAGCATCATCCATCATAGGGATGGTGTGTTGTATGACCTCTGAAGGTATACCCTTCATGTCGTATATTTATAGGCAAAGAAATCCTTATACTCAAGGAGAAGTGCTATTAGTGCATCCTCCTCTACTTGGGTGAGGTCATTGGCATGATGAATACTAGCTAAGGCTCAATGCCTTTTCGTTCCAGATTTACCTCTTTCACCTTTGCAGGGCCATCATGAGCATGTAATCCACTCTCATCAACCGTTTGTTTTGCTTATTGGTAGGGTATCTTGTGGTCCTCGCTAGTGTAGGCCTTATAATGAGGCGGGACTTGTCATAATTCTTGTTTGTCTTCATCCGCTTCTTTTACGGGTTCCATGGGCTACTTACTTGCCCTTGGGCTTGGTTTAGTTTTTCTGGGGCCTTGGTGGTGTCGCATTGGTTGCACTCATAGTCCCTACAGGAGTAGTCATGCAGCTGAGTCACTTGCCCTAGTTAGATGAAATCCTATTTGTTGAGGAACATCTATGGAGGTGAGAAAATGCACCCAACTATGTGAGAACTCAGGATCCAGAAGCTGAGCATACCAATGCTGGTCCCAATCCTCACCCTCATTCCTCTCACTACATGCCTATGCCATCTTGACTGAGGTTGACTCCTGGGTGGCATCTGACTCAGTAGCAAATAGAGGTCTAGCCATGGGGTGGGATTTCCAAGTATGCAGGTCCACTCTTATGGTTTGGTCTTCATGCCTCAAATATATATTGTTGGCATGCCAATCATGGGCTAATCCCACTCGGTGCAAGAAGGGTCTTTCTAGGATGGCTTCATATCTAGGATCATTCTTGAAGTCCATCGCTATAAACTTCACTAGGTACGTGAAGTTGAAAACCTTTATCTTGGCCTCCCTTAATACCCCTAGGGGTTTGGCTGTATAACCATCAGCTAGCCTCATTATTAGGGTCGTGGATTCCATGTTGTGCTTACACCATTTTTCCCAACACTGTTTCGTGAGAGTGTACACGTACACCATCTCCGCCATTTAAGATAGCAATATACTTCCATTTCTAGTAAGAGATAGGAAGGACGACATTGTATTCTCACTCTCGCAGTACCATCCCAATTTAATTACTGGGAACTTCGATTGTTCTTCCTCATCTACGAGGCCATCGTCTAGCATCTCGAGGCCTGCAGGTTGAGTTTTCACTATCTGGCCATTCATCCAGTCCATGAGGTCTCTTCAAAGAGTTGGATTACATCTTAGCAGTGCCGCTATGGGCATCTTGACTTCAGTGGATAGGAATGATGCAAGGCCTGCTATGTCTCTTTGGACGTCTGACAGGGACTCTGCCTACCAACTTTGGCTTTTGAAATCCATAGAAGGATAAATTCTCATCTTCATGTAGCCTCTATAGGATGGGATCCTCTCATTACAAAAAATTTGGACTAAAAAAAGGGGCCCTTTGGAGAATTACTAAACTATTAGAGGCTTGGATAAGTTAATATGGTATCCATGAAGGAGATTATGCCATGTGGACTTCTCTGTAACAAAGGCTCCCCAAATCTAGGGAAAATTTTAGTTTTTTTCCAAAATACCCCAAAAAACGTCATTGGTGGTTCACAATAAGAAATTATCTTTGACAGGCCTGCCCTGACCATGTCAGGCCTCCTTGTTTTCCTCCCAGGGCAAACTATCCCCTAGCTAGAACTATGCTCACGTTTTTTATTTGGTTCAACAATTTGGCCCAAACTTTGACTTCCTAACCAGCTCTCCCCCTATTGTCTCTCTTCCAAAATGTTTCAAACATTCATTCCCGCCACTTTCTAGTAGTTGGTTTCAAAATATCTTCTTTCCACTCTTGCTTAGTCATTCTCTCTCCTCTTTGCTCATGTTTTTCTTCCACATTCGAAAATCTCTCAAAGAAACTTCTGTCGAAGCTCTGTTCATCCCTCTTCTCTTCTATTCATTCTCTACTTCTTTCACTCTCTCTTAGAAACCAAAGTTGCGACCTAAATCTGCTTGAAAGGAGTGAGAAAAATGGGTGTTCTCTCATTTTCGGTTCTTTCCTCACCCTTTTGGAGTATAAAGAGTCACCTCCTGAAGTTGTGACCTAAATCTTCTTGGACAGAGAGAAAAGCAGGTGTTCTATCATTTTTGGCTCTTTCTCTACCTTTTTGGAGTATATAGAGTCAACTCCAAAAGAAGGAACACATACTTTCGAGGTAATGAAGTGATTTCGCCTTGAAAGTTTTGTTTGTATTAAGTAGATACGTTTTTGTATCACACTTTGTCTATATGTTTGTTATAAGAGACAGGGAAGAGGGAGAGATTGAGGTAGATGATATATAAAACTACAAGATGATTTTCAACATTTTTTTCTTCAGTGGTATAGCAGGGATAGATAGAGGAAGGGAAAGAGAGAGAGAGAGAGAGAGAGAGAGAGAGAGAGAGAGAGAGAGAGAGAGAGATTATTTCAAACTACTATGTTGTTTTCTATTTGAGGGGATGAGTGAGGGAGAGAGAGAAATAAAATAGTCCATTTTTTCTTCATTGGTATAGGAGGGATAGATATAGGAAGGGAAAGGGAAAGAGAGAGAGAGAGAGAGAGAGAGAGAGAGAGAGAGAGAGAGAGATTATATTTGAAACTGCTATGTTTTTTTATCTGTTTGAGGGGATGAGTGAGGGAGAGAGATAGAAAATAGTCATTTTTTTAGTTGCTAGTATAGGAGGGGTAGATAGAGGAAGGGAAAAGAGAGACAGAGATTATATTTTGAACTACTATGTTTTCTTCTATTGAGGGGATGATTGAGGGAGAGAGACAGTTGTGGGTGCTACAAAGTGGGTCGGAAGGATGCAATGGACATCTCCAAACATTGGAAGGGAAGGATCTTAGATTTTGAAATTTCTCGTGGCAGTAACAATGTGACACATGTATATATTCAACATGTCTTTACCCATGCAAACATATATGTGCATCCGAATGCAGGACTTCCATATCGTAGGCCCAATTGTAAGTTTTTCAAAGTGTACTAGTACTTCATTTGCTTTTTAGAGTATTTTCATTTATTTGGGGACGTTGACACTATTGTCTTATGCCTTGTATTTGTTTTACAAACTTATATCCATCTACTTACAAAGAGTCAGAGCCTACAGCATGCGTAACTGGGGTGTTGCATGTCTCCATGTTTATATCAGGAGTCTTTAGTATGAAGGTCGCACACCATCAGAATTAAAAAAGGACGGGATCTTTTTCTATGACTCAATGTTCATTGTACCAGATGAAGAAGGACAGTATGGTAGATTAGAATCTCTTCCCTTGCCCTCTTTTGATAGTCCAGAATGGCCGCTTCCAACCATGGAGATAAGTGAATCATATAGAAATAGAATGTTTAATGATGTGAGAAATGCTATGAAGCCAACTACTGGTGGAAGAAATGCTAGGTTGAGCTGGTTTCTTCCATTTCCATGCTTTGTTGATTTCTTTGCAAGTTGTAAGCAATTAAGGAAAACAAAGATTACTTACACTTGCAAGAGCTTAGAAATGGATTGGCTATCTGAGCTATTTGACAATGGATGGACAACAAGAACATGCCATGCTAAAGATTTAGTACAATGTCGATTGAAAACTTCATATGTGACATTTCGGTGAGCAAATCTTACAATTCTTGTTTGTATAAAAAATGATCAGGATACTATGTATTAATAGATCCCAAATTTTGCAGGTATTTCATTGGAAGACAAAATCTCTGCATGACTTTCACATATAGAAGATTAGATGAAAAAACCTTCAATGGGAAGCAATGAATAATGATTTGCGCGATGGGACTCACAGTCCTATTGTCAAGGTATCAATTTATCGGCAAGGATATCTTGATCTAATGTTGGAATTGGAAGAGGAGTGGACCATGCGATTTATCAGGGAAGAATTGCAGTTGGCAACAACAAGCCCTCCCCAAGACTATTATTTGACTTGATAATCGCAAAGTTAGATATAGGGATGAGACAAGTATCCTTTGTAAGAATTGTTGCCCCCCCCATACTCTAGAGATAGTAGAGACATGATGGTAGGTATTTCATATGATATCTAGTTTCTTGAATCCTTAGTGCTTCAACAATGCACTTGGCAATGAGACATTGTTACATGTATGAACAGAAATCATATATAATACAAAGTGTTGTTTCATTTACTATTAAGATTTTTTAAATTAAGTCTGCACCTCTAGATTGATGGCTCTCTATGGTCTATGAATGATAAAGTGATAAATATTTGTAATTTTAAATTTGTGTGAGTATTTGTATATCTATATTGTGCAAGAGAGAGTGTGAGAGAGATAGAAAGCAATTAGAGCGTGAGAGAGAGAGAGAGAGAGAGAGAGAGAGAGAGAGAGAGAGAGAGAGAGAGAAGTTGAGAGTACAATAAGTGACACAAATAATGCACCTGGCCCCATGAGATAGAGTTAGATGTATGAATAGAGAGAGAGAGAGAGAGAGAGAGAGAGAGAGAGCAGTCAGGGACACAAAGGGAGGGAAAGAGACAGAGGGAGGGGGAGGGACACAAAGGGAGATAGAGAGAGTTAAGATTGCATTTATTCATTTGCACCTCTAAGTTGAGAAAGAGAAAAAACCGAAAGTTAATTAAGGTCTTTGAGAGACTAAGAGATTGAAAAAAAACTGATCCAAAGGGTGGATCTGCTAACAAAATACAAAAAGTGTATACGTAAAATCAATGTCCATGACAATGGAGACGGGGATAGAAAGAGGGAGATGGAGAGTGGGATAGAAAGAGAGAGAGGTAGAGAAAGGGAAGAGAGAGAAAGCTAAGATTGCATTTATTCATTTGCACCTCTAAGTTGAGAAAGAGAAAAATAAGAAAGTTAATTAAGGTCTTTGAGAGACTATGAGATTGAAAAAAAACCTAGAGACGACTAATCCAAAGGGTAGAGCCAGTAACAAAATACAAAAAGTATATATGTAAAATCAATGTCCATGACATAGATAGCTAAGGGCAACATGGCAACAAGATGATCATCGGATGTCAGAGAGATCATCTTCCCGAGCATCCTCCTACACTCATGGCTTCCCCTAGAGAGGCTTTTGACTAGTGGATTTCATCCACTGATTCCCATGCTCTATAGATTAGGTTTATCCTATCTTCTGCAAGGCATTCCATCCTGAGTCACACTTGAGAGCTCTCCTTCCTGCTGATAATCCCTCTCTTCAATTTTTTGATAGACTTATCCATGGGCAATCTGTCGCGATTGCTAACTCCCGTCACCAATGGGTTTCGTTGGATATTTTAAGCTCTTTTGACCAGAGTGCTAACTTCAAGAAGACACTAGGTAGGGCCATGGATAATGTCCCTATCTCTCTCTATGAGTACGCTATTCTCATCGGGGATGATTCATCTTCCCCAATTCATTTGATCGAGAGAGATGCAGCCCTTACTGCTCCTTGCGACTAGGAAGTTTGATGAGGATGTTCGCGAGTAGCCCGAGGGTCCTGCATCCACAGGTCCATCAACAAGTGGTGGAGGAGATGACCTAAACCTAGACCTAGAGCCTAAGGAGCATACTATTAGCCTAGCTGAGGAGCAAGTTGAAAGCGAGGTCATCTTATCTTTATATCCGACTCGTGCATATCCATCCTCTACCTCTATAATCCAGATGAGGCAACCACACCTTGCTTCGATTGATCCAATCAGGATTGAGGGTGAGGAATACCTTACCCTATTGGAAGTGATGGAAGAAAGCAGTCTCCAAGAGGACGAGGTGCTATGTTGGCTCTCGAATGACATTTTTGATGATGTTATTGACTTTGATACTCCAATCAATCTAGCAATCGATGAGATTGCATGCTTTGATGACTCGAGCCTCACCGATCTGGAGGTAATCTATCTAACACAGAAGGCAATTGAGGATGTCGCACTAGAGTATGACATGTCCGATGAGTAGTTCATGAATTCACAAAGGGAATTGTTCAGGGAGAGACATGAAGATGCTGGCACCTCAAGCCAACATGAAGTTCAAGACCAACCACAAAAGGGAGTCCAGTTGGACACTGTAGCTGACGCACTCCGTGATGAGGTAGAAAAGGTATGTAGCTTTGCTAGCTTCATCATGTGATTCAAAATCATCAGTATAATTCTAGGTTCCATTTTAGGAACAAAAATCATTGCTTTTTCTTCAACTGGTAGGGAATAAAAAATAGGGTTTAGGGTTTAGAGTAGAAAACCCAACCAAATTTTATGATTTTAAACCCAAGACATCTTGCCACTGCCACTTGCCACTACCACTTGCCCCTAAATTTTTGGAAACAATTAGGGTTAGGGTTTTGTAATTTAGGAAATTTTTTTTTAGTTCTAATCAAATTTGGGAGGCCACTGACACCCTAGCAACCATGTGCATCATTTTCAAGCCAAAAACAAAAATAAACCCCCCTCGAAACGCTAAATCTGACATCATGCGACCAGAGCCCTATTTTTGTTTTTGGCTTGAAAATGATGCACATGGTTGCTGGGGTGTCAGTGGCCTCCCAAATTTGATTTAGGGAATGAAAAATAAGATTGAGGGTTTAGGGTACAAAACCCAACCAAATGTTGTGACTTTAAACCCAAGACATCACTAACACTTGCCCTGCCACTTGCCCCTACCACTTGCCCCTCCCACTCCATTTGTGTAAACAATTAGGGTTATGGTCTTTTCATAAATAGAAATCATATCTTTAAGAAATCTAATTTGGGAGGCCACTAGGACCCTAGCAACCATGCTGCAAGCCCAAAATCCAACATCATGCAACTAGAGCCCAGTTTCTACATGGTTGCTAGGGTCCCAGTGGCCTCTCAAATCAGAATTCTTAAAGATATGAATTTTCTATGTAAAAAAACCCTTATTCTTATTAATTCTTGAAAAATGATATTTTATTATTTTATATAATCTTTGGGTTTTGATGTAATATGTTGGTTGCAGGATATTTTATGGGTATCATGATGAGTATACTGGATGCAAGGGTGAAACCAGAGGGTCTTTTGGTGGGGGGATGGCGTCGATCAGCTACTACATCAACAGAGTGGCTCAACACATTTTGGTATTCCATAGACAATTATCGCCAGATGGAAATATGAACATCATGAAGTTCACGGTCCTCAGTCGGATGGTGAAGATGGATCGTGTTCTTTTGATTAGGTGTAGTGTAGCTTTATTTTTGTTCTTGGACACACGATCCAGTCCGCTTCATAGTATTATAGCTATTGCAGGGCTAGCTGGCATTAGAGATCCCCAAGCTATAGAGAATGAAATTGTGCAGCCCTCTCTACTTCAGCAAGCAAAAAAGGGATCTGAGCCAAGCAGGAAGAAGCATAGACTAGAGTAGCTTAGGCATTCAAGGTTTGATGATCTTTGTAATACTACTCAATGTAAATAAAGAATACCATTTTCAAATTATTTTCTCTTCCTGTTTACAGAATATTGTTTCCTTTTCTATGTTAAGTAAAATTGAGTATTATTTCCTTTTGCATGTTTTTCGGAATGAAAAAAGGTCATTTATGTATATACCCATGAAAAAATGGTATATGTTTAGGAACTATATTAGCATTATACTCACTATTACCATGCTATAAGTGGTGTAAAGTACTGAGTGTTCCACCCTATCATTAGTGTAAAAATTCATGCTATTTGAGATAGTAGTTACCTCTTATTGGCTTGAGTGCTCCAACTAAGGTTCGAAAATCCAATTATAGGAAGCATATTTGTCATGTAAGCATCAATTTTAACCACCAACTGGCCCTTATAAAGCTTCACTAGGGTCCAAATAGTAATGATAATTGATGGTAGGTCATTAGATTATTAGATCATGGGATCACATACAACCATAAAAGAGTAACGTATAGATTTGAAAAGGAACTCCTATCGGTCTCTAGATTACCTCTTATAGTCAATAGTTGTGGTCATAAACATGCATAAATCATCATATCTTGGAGTGCAGATCATGATAACTGGCTTTGGTAGTGCAGATCGTCATATGCTAGAGTGGTGATTGGGCACAAAGTAGTTGGTTGTGATTGCGTACTCCCCATGACTCTGAAGCATAACTTTGTAGATGCTTGGAGTATCTTTGTGCACCCACCTTTCACGTCGAAGATGCCATTGGCGAACTCTTGTGATATCTCTTATAACACATTAACTAGCTTGCAAGCTTCTTTTTAAAAAAATGATAATCGGTGTGCCACTTCTCATCGATCATGCGTAGTTTTACAAGGTAGATAGCCGACACGAATACTTGTTCCTGGCACAGCTTTTTTGGCTGTCAATGATTGTATACCTGGCTTGCTTCCGTCGTGAAAACCTTCCATCAACATCCTATAGTCTTCAGGCCTTTAGATGCGCCGCAAGATCTTTCCATGCCTTTGGAGTAAACTGGCACACAATTTGATCGTTCAGCCGCCTTCTTATCCTATCCCTATGCAAAGGAGGATAGCATGATATCTACATACATGGCTCAAGGCAGAGTTACACTCAACACCAAATATGTCTTCGGGCAATGAAGAAAATATAACTACCAGCTGAGATTAGAGAGCGTATAAGAGCCGTGTCTCATCCCTGGATTGAGAGTCAGGATCAGAGCCTCCCTACACTCATAAGAGCTGAGAGGTCTCATGGATGTCTACACCAGCAGTTCTTTACTTTACAATGAGTCTACGTAGCTTGCCTCTTCCGCTATCAATCTTGATTAGGTATGAACAAGAGTATTGGTGGTAGTATAGCTTGGAAGCTATCATATGAGGGAGAGAAAAGAAGAAGAAGAAAAAGAAACAACCAAGCACCGTGCTCTATCCCTGGGTACTCATGGGGCCTTTGAATAAATATTGCATGCAACCTATATGAAAAATAAAAATTGATTGAAAATCAATATTATTATCATTTTCTATGGAACATATGCTTATGCAAATTGCAAATTCACAGATCTAGCCATGGCAAGCTCCTACAACCTGCAAATCAACTAGACCAACCCTGTGAAACCAACCTCAAGGCTAGCAAGAGGGTGGTAAAACATTAACTAAACAAAAGCCTTCACAAAAATATACTCAGCAAACACTCCACAAATAGATAGGGGGAGCTAAAGCACTCCCGTTCAAAGTACAAAGACACAGACTGGCCCCAAAGCCTTGGTGCCCTTTTAGTATTTCTTTATTAATTGAAGAGTGCCACAAAGAGATTACACAGTGAGTACCAACTCACATGCATTCAATGCTCTTCCTTGACTCAGAGGCATCAATATCACTATACATTAGGCTTTGCTATCACACCCATGTGACCATAGGCATCCATACTCAGTGCAAACACATGCATTTAACATGGGAGCCATTATTTACAGCCCAAGCAAGGCGACATGCTCTCCAATCAATCACAAGTGTTCACTGATCCACTGGGATACCCAAACAATGGGTGAAATTCATAATTGAGCTGCCCCGATGCTCAGAAACACAAACAATATTTGCAAGCATACATTGTAATCATCGTACCAAGAAAGTCTCTTAAAAAACATGGCCCACCACTCTCGAGCAATCACTAGAAAGCATGTGTGGACCCTTTACTAGCCCGAAGCTCATCCCAAGCTCTTTCATGAGCCAATGCACAACTCCCTGCCAGCTTTCTGCTCACATGGCCATGTAGTTGGCTACACGCAGGACCCAAATGCTTGTACACGTAGCCCAAAGCCTCTGCAAAAAGCTCACATGAGCTAAGTAAAAGGCCAGCACCAGCCCCTTCACAAGCCGGTACAAGTTGTATGGCAGACTTGTGCGTAAGTCTCCAGTTTTGGTAAGGAAGTCACGGGAACACCTGCAGCAATAGCCAAGAGCAATGTATGCACATTGTGGGAGCCCATATTACCATCTGTATAGCCCGTACGTCTCAGTAGCTCCATACCAGTAGCTTCTACTAGACCCGTATCCTAGGGAGAAACTTGCACACCCCCATTGCCTGGCTTCGCCACTTGATTCTCGGGGTCGCCACATGCAAGCATTAAAACTCATGCCCTCGTGACATACCTATATTTTGAAACATGGCATGTGACCTCGATTGCATTTGGATGTTACAAGGATATGCAATAACTGAAATACATGTGAATATATCATCATGAAAGCATGTATTACCATGGAAAAATAGCATATTTGATTGCTGAGAATCTAGGATAACAATCCATATAAACTTCACCATCTTCCAACCACTTTGCATGTAATGGAGAATAATATTTGAATTTTACTAAGTAGTGGCGGGAAACTCTACCTCTGATCTTCCTTTCCTTATGTGGCAAAATCTACTTTGGAACTAGGATTTCATCCAATTCCTCAACCTCTGGTTGCATCTCATCATGCATATCCTCTA
This sequence comes from Dipteris shenzhenensis, assembly GCF_047967505.1. Classification (NCBI taxonomy): domain Eukaryota; kingdom Viridiplantae; phylum Streptophyta; class Polypodiopsida; order Gleicheniales; family Dipteridaceae; genus Dipteris; species Dipteris shenzhenensis. The sequence goes on from NC_141625.1 coordinate 42,514,882, forward strand.
GCACATCACCCTTGAAAGACTTAAAGAGGCTTACATGGAAAGCATTGTGAATCCTGCACTGATCCGGTAGCTTCAACCTGTAAGCTACATCACTTAGCTTCTCTGAAACCTGAAATGGCCCACCATATCTCATGCTAAGTTTGGGGAACAACCGGTCTTTGCCCCTTTTCTTTTTCAGCCTTGCCTTTTCAAAGTGCAAAAGACCCCAATCACCTTCATTAAATATCAATTCACGATAGTGATGATCGATTGCCTTCTCTTTTGCTTTGCCTGAGTCTTCTGGAGAGCGTGCTTTGCCTTCTTATATCCATGCTTTCAACATACCTATCAGCTTCAAAAATCTTATCCTTTGTATGCAAGATAGGTGGAACTTTCTTGCCTCCTTCCACTATTTCAAAAGGAGCTTTCCCAGTGGAAGTATGCATAGTATTGTTGTAAGAAAATTCTACTAAGGGTAGAAACTATTCCCATTGTGTCTTATGCTCAGACACATAGCATTTCAGCAAATTGAGAGCAGTCAAATTAGCTTCTTTGGACTATTTATCTGACTGAGGATGAAAAGAAGATGCAAATCTCAGCGTAGTGCCCATATTTTTGAAGAGCCCTCTCAAAAAGAGACTCATCATGCATGGATCTTTGTCACTTATGATAGACTGAGGCATCCCATGGTATTTGAAAATGTTCTGCATGAACAACTTTGCCATATGATCCACTGTAATTTTCTTCCTTACTGGAATGAAGTGTGCTTGCTTACTGAATTGGCATATAATAGTCCAGAGACCATCATTCCCCGTATGCATCCTAGGAAGTTCAAATATAAAATCCATGGCAATGCTCTCCCACGGTCTATTTGGGATTAGCAATGGTTGCAACAATCCAAGTGTCTTTTGCGTGTCAAACTTGACCTTCTGGCAGATGATGCATGTTCTGACAAAGGCATCCACATCCCATCTCAAAGCTGGCCAAAAGAAAAAGTGTTCCACTGCTTCAATCGTAGCATCAATGCCTCTATGTCTTGCATACTGTGGAGCATGACTTTCTATTATAACCTTTGACCTTAGCTGCTTTGACATGTTTCGTGCTCTTTCATTATGTTTTTTAAAAAGTTTTTTGAGTTGCAATTCTTGTTATAGAGTTACAATATGCATCTTTTCTAATAAATATCAAAGGTATAGGTGGGAGGTTTGGTGTTTTATTTTTTATAAGAATTCAAGGCTCTTCTAAAAAGAATAGTTATGCTAGTACATCTATGTCACAAGAGAGAATAGATATGTTAGTATAGGAATTCAGTGATCATCTAGAGAGAATAGGTATGCTAGTACATCTATGTCTTGTTACTCTAAAATGTTTGAGCTATTCTTGTAAATAGAATCTAAGTTGCTACATTTGACCATGTATGATCAAATTGCATTGTATAATGTAGTTTGTGATTGAAATTCATTAGAGAAGTCAGGCCACTTCCAATATTCTAATGCCCTCCACCAGCCAATATTCTATTGCATTTTATTCACCTTATTCTTCCATGTCACCAGCCCAAGGGCTCCCTTACAAGGCCCTTTTTAAGTCCAAATTTTTTGTAATGTCAAACATCCTTTGCATTAGAGAGGGATCATTGGTTCAAGGGATGTACATGCCCTCCTCTTCAACTCTTTCTGACACTTGAAGTGCCTTCACGTTTCAGGGGGTTCCTTGGTAATTTGGATGATTTGTGTTATCCCCCTTCCTTGATTTGAGCCTCTGATCAAATTTGGCTTGGCATTCATGTACCAATTCCTATAATAATTAAAAAGTTGGTGCATCTGTACATCATTGATGCATATAACTTGAAGCCATAACAATAGAGTGAGAGGATGATTGCAAGAATCGAAAAGGTTCTTTCATATATGGGACTACACTCTGGGCAAGTAAAGATCACAAAAGATGAGAAAAGATCTAGAAAAACAACCAATGTTCCTTGTAAGCCAAGCTTTAGTGGTGTCAAGGCTTTAAAATTCCTTTCTACAAAGAAGAAGAATGACAAATTCAAATGTGCTAATGAGTTTGATGTATGGAGAAAGTTACACAATGCCTCTTGTGAACGAGGGGGGAAGGGACAAAAATACTGGAAAAGGCATGAGTGTGGTTAGCTCTTGATAGCTTGGTACCTTTACTCTACAAAAGAAAAGATTCGAAGAAGATGATGCAAAGTGTTTCATCAATGCTGTGAATGACTTTAGTCGGAATATGGAGATAGCTTGGGGAAAGAATCATTTCACACAATACATGGTAATCTCTAACTTGGACATTGAGATGTGCATATTGAATGGTCCTATATTTACGAATTTGTTTTTCTATTTGCAAGACATATTATATGCTCATGCACCACACATGGCATGGAATTATGGAAGCATCGGAGTGTGGTTCACTCAGGGCATGGAAAGATCCCTTTGGCAAGCACATTGTGCATATAATAGAGCGACCCAACATGGGGGTGGTAGAACTAAGTCAAGCACAATGGTTCAATTGGTTCAATGGTGGTACAGGCATATTGAAATAAGAGCTGCTGCAACACTAGCGTTCAAAGAGTCCTTAGTGTCCCATGCAGTGCAAGATGTTAACATGGAACATTGAAGAAGAATATACAACTCATTGAATGCAAGACAGAATCATGCAAGGTGGCATGCAACCCATCCTAGACAAGGGCGCATATGGGTGGAGATAGATGAAAATGATGGTGTAGACTCTTCCAATGTGGATGCCCATGCATAAGTTTCAGAATTTCTTTGTAATTTTAGTTATGTGATTGCAATAAAGCCAATGTATAATGGACATGAGTTGCAGTATAAATGAGAAATTTTGTGTTATTGGATGTTAATTATAAGTATTTAGCTCAAGGTTGCACTAACTTTACTTTTTTAGATTTTTATTGAAACAAGTATTTTTAAAAATTAGGGTTTTTGTCCCTATATAAGCGAACGCGCCCTCATTTTCATTTCATTGTTTAAAGAGCTCTCCACTCCCACACCACCTCCCACTTGCCCCTGAGATTTCCACCCTCCTATCTCTCGCACCCTCACCCTTTCTCTAGCACACTCTCTCCATCCCCCATGGCTAGGCCCAAGATCAAGGCACCACGGAGACTAGCACAGCCAGACCCACCTCCAGACTCAAAGATAGAGAGTGATAGCCCCCCCCCCCTCTCCCCGTCGAAGGGAGAAACTGCCAATCCGAAAGCCAGACAGGGAGCAAGAGGGATAGAGGAAGGCATAAGAGGAGGGACAGAGGAAGGCACAAGAAGATCCTCTGATAGAGACGGATGACTCAGAGAGCACAGAGGAGGAGCATGCGGAAGAGGAACAACAAAGTAGAGGACCAAGGCAAGAACAGACAATTAGGGTCTATGCCAATGGGGGAGAGGTGCCCGATCTCCAAGTGCAGGTCAAAGAGGACCTCAACATCCAGGAAGAGGCCTCCACATCAAGGGCAAAGAGGCCCTCCTCTAGTGAGGTGGTACAGATTCAAGCTAGGGACAGTGGCACTTAAGGAGATCAGAAAGTTTTAGAAGTCCATTGATCTGCTCATCCTGATGGCTAGCTTCACAAGGGTGGTATGCGAGGTCATGCAGGACCCCAATGTCTCGATTTTACAGGTGCGAAGTTGTGAAGGTTGCCTAGCATATTTCTAAAGATGCCTTGCTTGCCCTGTAGCATGCATCTAAGACCTACCTAGTAGACCTCATGGATGACACCTAGCTAGCTACCATCCATAGGAAAAGGGTCACGGTGACCGCTGCAGACATGCAATTTATTGTATGTCTTAGGAAGCCCAAGGGCACTTAGGGATTTTGTATGCTCCACCTTGTACTCTGCCTACGGGAATCTATCTTGTACTCTACCTATGGACATCTAATTTGTACTCTACCTACGGGCATCAATATAATAAAATGTCGTTTTTGGAATTGTCTTTGTATGTGCAATCTTAAATTTATTTTCAGTGTATTTTCCATCTATTAATTTATTTACATACACTCTCAATTTACTTAACGAAAGACTTTCTGATGACGTATACAAAAGCAAAATGAAACAATACACATTAAATCAAAATAATCAGGGATTCACTTGGATCCCAGACGTGAGTTGGTGGAGACTCAGGAAAGTCATACTTTACTTCTGGCCTAAGGGCCTAGCCTTGTTGTCTCATATTCTAAAGGTATGATGATTTTTTTACCAGGCATATTATTGTCATATTCCTATAGACATGAATCGATACCACTGGATGTATATTACTAGATTTCATTAAATGGTAATCTATATGACTAAATCCTTGGTCTCTATAAGAATCTTGTCTATAGCTTCAATGGAGATAAAACTTTCTCCATATCAGTCAAGACTAAAATTTCTTCCAACCCCCTTCCTGGGGTAATTTGTGAAAATATGTTTCAGAAAGTGTGAAAAGCTCACACCATACACATGGATCATTTGGATGCCTGTGACTCAAATATTGAGATGCCGCATGGTGCACCACCATCCAAGGTTGATTCAATTTTGCTATATTAGAATAATCTATGATATTGTGACATCGATAACAAGTGGAGCTGCGCATTGAAGCCTGTAGTCCCACAAATAAGGGTTCTTGTTCTAACTTGTCCTTGTTGTGGATGGATGCAGGTGAGTGGAGCTCCTTCAATGTCATTTGGTATTTATAATTGAGCAAAATTACATGATTTTTTCATAAACTTTCTTTGTAGAGATTATCTTATCACAAATTGTCTTAATTGATAAGTCTAAGATGGATAATGTTTGTCTTGAAATTGCACACACACCTGGGGGATGGAGAAGGGAGGATAACCCTCATCTATTGCCATCGATAACATTATCCTATCTTTTTCTATTTCTTTCTTTGTCCATATGTACTTTCACAGGACTATACTTGGCACGGTGATCTACACAAAATGGGCTATATTGATCCCCTTACGGCTCCTTTCCCCTTACGGCTCCTTCCATTGGGGTCCAAGGATTTTTATCTATTATTTCTAGCAAAGAAATCCATAAATTCATCCAACAACATGACAATGGTTTGCTTTTTATCGATCTAGAGGACCAACAACTACTATTGATCCAGTTAAGTATTTTAGATTGGTGCCACATCTGGGAACTTTCTGTAAAATCTTCTGACAATGCCCTTTCCACTATACAAAAGCTATCAAAGGTTGTTGGTAAGATCATTTCCAATGATGAATTAGAGTATGAGGAATATAAGAGAAAATTTGATGGGGTAATTAAATCTTTTTGCCGCTACCACAATGCGGAGTATCTTTTCGATTATATTGGAGGAAGGAAATGTAACGCCACGATTACACCTTTTTCCACAAAATTACATTCTCTGATTCCTTTTGACACTTTATCTCAAGAAGAGAGAAATATCCTTATGCAGGACTTCCTTGCACCAAATACTTTGGCTCTTAATATCAAGGATATTTCAGTTAATCCCCTTATCCCAAGAAGGATATTAGAACAGACATTTGCACATCAAGTGGACCATAAATTGTGGTCACTCAATGACTTAAGCGTTGTAGCACCCATCACATTTCAAATGTGGACAGTTTTGGCTGGAAAAACTGAGAATATTGATGCTATTAAAAAAGAATACAAGAACATGGCTATTGAAGGGAAGACAACACATATAGATAACATTATCTTACCGGAGCTCTTTGCACTAAATGATTTAGAAGAGTCAAATTGCACATCAAAACAAGGAATTTTTTGCAGCCACAAAACTTTATTACCTACAAAAAAAGTGCTGGATGTTTGGAATTATATGCGACCCTACTTAAAATGCAACTGTAACAATATGGGGTTAGAGTGTCCCAACAAGGTAATGTGGTTTGACCATGCTATATGGTACATACTCAATCATGTACACCAATTTATGCATGGCAACACCCTTACAGTCAAAATATATGCCTTCATACAATGGTGCTCTTCTTTTCTTCAATTCTCAGTTAAGCAAGCCATGATTTTTTCTTGCTACCGGGATTAAGTCAATGAAGGTGTCAGGGCCATAGTAAGTGATCCAGACATTGACCCATTTCAGGGGCTTAATGGAAAAGGGATTAACTTTTTGGTCAGATCTCTTAACCCAAAATGGGCTAGAGTTATGGATGAAAGGCAACCAGAAGTTCTAGAGGTGGAAACAACTCGACACGTGGTGGGAGACATGGTGGTGTGCCAAGAAGAGGAGGCTACCGCCCTCCCATAGGCAAAGGCAGAGGGCAACGTGCAGTGGACTCCTATGGGTTCAATAGGGGCAGTGATGCTAGGAGAAGATAAGATACTATTGATTTCTCCCCTGGTAGATCATCCGTGATGGACAGCTCAAGACGTGGTAACACAGGATATGATACAGAGGAGGGTAGTAAAAACTCTTCCAAAATATCTCTAATAGAGTATGGGGATCCTACTAAAAAGATTTTTTTGACACAGGTTCACAGATATATCTCTTTTTCGGTTCACGGAATGAAGATGTTGGAAAGTACAAGAGAAAATGACTTTTCACACTTCATCCATGTTCTTTTTTATGACTTTTTTTCTAAATGCTTGTAATTTTTGCAAAGTGATAGTGGAAAATACTATCTTTGATGAAATCTTGTTAACTTGGAAACTCCACAAAAATCTACTAGGGTACATTTATTCTCCAAAAGAGACCTTTTGCAATAATACTGAGTTACAATGCTCATGCCACAAATTTGGTAAATTTATCGATAAAAAATGGAATCATGTGGTTACTTGTGATTTGAGTATAATTGATTACGAACCATTAAGACATGAGCTCAAAAAAGGACTTAACCACATACCGGTTAAAAGGCCTTGTATACGTGATGCTCTTAATTTAGCACTTGAACAAGCTTGGAAAAATTTGTGCCACATACTTGGCATTTCCCTATGGGCTACTTTAAAATCTTTCAGAAAATTCTCTTATGATTGGCTACGGAACCAATGCAGAAAGTTACCCAACCATAAGAAATTTAGAAAGATGTATGGAGTGATAAATATTTTTGGGAAAATTTGAGAACTCTCAAGGACCATTTTTTCATGCATGGTATTGACAAGGCTTCTAATAACGTTGCATTGGTGTGTCGGAAATTTGCTCATGACTCGGCCTTCAAAAGACTTAATGATGGAGATTTCAAATTAGTAAATAAATATAGAGGTGAAAATTGAAACCGAACTCCAAGCATTTTCTATAACACCTCTATCCACTCAATTACCATTTATTATGGGTATATACAAAGCCCATAAGAACACTTTAGATGGATTACCAATGCTGCTGGTTGCATTTATGATGAAATTTGACTTATCAATACATGCATATCAAAAACATGCGTTTCACAACTTAATAGTAAATCCGCTAAAATGCAACATGAGCTCTTTCTCAGAGGTGGAGTCAATTGTTCTTGTTGGTGGGGGATTGAATCCCTCTACAACTACACTCTAAATCTTCCCAACAAAATATCTAGTATTTTTTCGACTGACATAGCACAATGCTATGAAAGCATTCCTCTAGAAGGGGAACTTGGCCTAGTTAACATCATAAGGGAGGTAATCATTATGACATTTAAGGATAGTAGCTTCAATTTTATCTCTTTTCAAAAAAAGCCTCACTCTCCAATTGAACGTATATGGACTTTGGTAGGTGGACTTGAGCTAAACTATGATATGGAGGCAGTCATTAAAATTAATTTATGGCTCATTTCCAACATGTACATTCAACTTAACAACATGACCTGGAGGCAAAAGAAGGGAATTCCTATAGGCTTATCTTGCTCACCCATTTGGTGCAATCTTTACCTGTTTTACTTTGAGTACAAATTTTGCATCAATTTGGCCAGACAAGGCAGATGGAATATTTTGAAATGGTTTGAATATCGCTTTAGATACATCGATGACATTTGCCTAGTCAATATACCTAACCCTATGATACTATGTTCCCTTGGAGACAATTGTATTTACCCTCTTGAGTTCATGGAGATTATTGCTGATACCACAACTTTTTGTCGACTGGATAGTGGTTGTATAATTGGAACTAGTGCTAAGTTTCTTAGCACAAAGGTCATTATCACATCAGTACATGATGGAGCCTTCGTCATCCTAAAATATGACAAAAGGGATTCCCTCCCTTTTAAGGTTTCAAGATTCATCAAGGTGGATAGCAATAGACCATCAAAACTTTGCTATATGGGTATATGCTCTCAGATTATCCTATCATTTACATTTGTAACAATGACAAACAGGCGGCTTATTTTATTCATAAACTTTTCATATACTTTTCTGAAAATGGTTGTAATAGCTTGAGGCTCAGGAGGGTTGTTTCTAACTTCCTTAACATTGATTTTCTTGGGACTTCAATCAATACTCGAGATCTAATAAAAGTTATTTGATATCACTCAAAATGATGCTCTTAAACTATTATTTTTTGTCTAAGTTCTTTCTCTTCAAAAGGTGGGCACCATGACCCCTCTCTACAAGGAGCATGGTGACCCTTGTATGTAACTTTCTCAAGGGTGATTTCCATGGCACTTTGATCAAGACTGAGGATCTAATAAAATTTTTATAAATTCTACTTTTATAAAATATCAATTCAAAATTTGATAAACATTAGGGATTATAATTGACTTTCTCATAAATTGGTGTTCCTGAAACATTGATCAAACATTCATGATCTAATCTAGGCTTGTTCGGATGTCTATCAATTCTAAAGGTGGGCACCATGATCCCCTCCCTACGAGGGGACATGGTGACCCTCGTAGAGTGTGGGTTTGTGAATGTGCGTGTGGACGGTTGGGTGCGCGCACACACACACACACACACACACACATGTGTATACTTTTTTAGAAATATTAAATCTTGGATTTACCATCAAAGCTAGACCATGACTTTTATCTTTCTTTGTTCAAACATCGACTGTCCGTGAGGAATTGCTATTAAAAGATATTGTTTTTAAATAATTACCCATGGGACTTTGCATGGAAATGCACATAAGAGATGAAACGTTGCATGAATATAGACCGACTGGGTCGCCCTGAATACGTTGATGGCTATATAAGCCTCCCACTCAAACCATTGTGATTCAAGGCGCATCTTCAATTCCTAGGGATAGAGCATGGTGCTTGGCCGTTTCTTTTTCTTTTTCTTTTTCTCTCTCTCATATGATAGCTTCCGAGCTATACTACCGCCAATACTCTTGTTCATCCCTAATCAAGATTGATAGTGGAAGAGGCAAGCTACGTAGACTCATTGTAAAGCAAAGAACTACTGGTGTAGACGTCCATGAGACCTCTCAGCTCTTATGAGTGTAGGGAGGCTCTGATCCTGACTCAATCTAGGGATGAGACACGACTCTTATATGCTCTTTGATCTCAATTGTGGTAGTTATATTTTCTTCATTGCCCGAAGACATATTCAGTGTTGAGCATAACTCTGCCTTGAGCTGTGTACTTAGATATCATGCTATCCTCCTTTGCATAGGGATAGGATAAGAAGGTGGCTGAATGATCAAATTGTGTGCCAGTTTACTCCAAAGGCATGGAAAGATCTTGCGGCGCATCTAAAGGCATGAAGACTACACGCTATTGATGGAAGGTTTCTATGACGGAAGCAAGCTAGGTATACAATGATTGACACCCAAAAAAAGCCGTGCCAGGAACAAGTATTCGTATTGGCTGTCTACCTTGTAAAACTGCGCATGATCGGTGAGAAGTGGCACACCGATTATCATTTTTTTAAAAAGAATCTTGCAAGTTAGTTAATGCGTAGAAGCCATATGAGAATCATATTTTTGCTCCCTTGATACAGCTTAATCGTGATAGCTACACATAAGAGATCTCACAAGAATTGGCCAACAGAGTGTTCGACATGAAAGGTGGGTGCGCAAAGATACTCCAAGCATCTACAAAGTTACGCTTCAGAGTCATGAGGAGTACGCAATCACAACCAACTACTTTGTGCCCAATCACCACTCCAACATATGACGATCTACGCTACCAAAGCTAGTTATCACGATCTGCTCTCCAAGATATGATGATCTATGCATGCTTATCAACACAACTGTTGAATATAAGAGGTAATCTAGAGACCGACAGGAGTTCCTTTTCAAATCTATGCGTTACTCTTTTATGGTTGTATGTGAACCCATGATCTAATAATCTAACGACCTACCATCGATTATCATTACTGTTTGGACCCTAGTGAAGCTTTATAAGGCCAGTTGGTGGTCGAAATTGATGCTCACATGATAGATACGCTTCCTATAATTGGATTTTCGAGTCTTAGTTGGAGCACTCAAGCCAGTAAGAGGTAACTACTATCTCAATTAGCATGAATTTTTACACTAATGATAGGGTGGAACACTCAGTACTTTACACCACTTATAGCATGGTAATAGTGAGTATAATGCCAATATAGTTCCTAAACATATACCATTTTTTCATGGGTTAAAATAATCAGGGATTCACTTGGATCCTAGACGTGAGTGTGGAGACTCAAGAAAGTCATACTTTACTTCTGGCCTGAGGGCCTAGCCTTGTTGTCTCATATTCTAAAGGTATGATGATTTTTTCACTAGGCATATTATTGTCATATTCCTATAGACATGAATCGGTACCACTGGATGTATATTACTAGATTTCATTCAATGGTAATCTATATGACTAAATCCTTGGTCTCTATAAGAATCTTGTCTATAGCTTCAATGGAGATAAAACTTTCTCCATATCAGTCAAGACTAAAATTTCTTCCAACCCCCTTCCTGGGGTAATTTGTAAAATTATGTTTCAGAAAGTGTGAAAAGCTCACACCATACACATGGATCATTTGGATGCCTGTGACTCAAATATTGAGATGCCACACAGTGCACCACCATGCAAGGTTGATTCAATTTTGCTATATTAGAATAACCTATGATATTGTGACATCGATAACAAGTGGAGCTGCGCATTAAAGCCTGTAGTCCCACAAATAAGGGTTATTGTTCTAGCTTGTCCTTGTTGTGGACGGATGCAGGTGAGTGGAGCTCCTTCAATGTCATTCGGTATTTATAATTGAGCAAAATTACATGATTTTTTCATAAACTTTCTTTGTAGAGATTATCTTATCACAAATTGTCTTGATTGATAACTCTAAGATGGATAATGTTTGTCTTGAAATTGCACACACACACACACACATGCACACATGCACACATGCATGCACATGCACACACACACACACACACACAAATGTGCATCTCTAATATGAAATCACTACTAGATAAACCGAATTCTTACTGTTCATAACCCTAGGTTCTCATTCCTTTGTTCCTTCAAGATTCAAGAATTCTCACAAATATCTTTAAAAATTACAATCCAACAATAAACCATTCCACATCATTCATTCCAACACATAGTTCCATGGAAATCAAATTAGGCCAACTACCCTCAAATATCTACTTCTTGGTATCCAATTTTTTGGTGAAGTTGTTTACAACAAATTAAGTGTATAAAGTTAGATCCATAAGATAATGAAAGACAATTCATCTAGCAATTAGTTAGGGTAATTTAAAAAATTAATGCCATGTTCTCTTTTGCTATTATATTCAATGCATTGATGTTAGGCATTGTGCTACAAAATGTATATTTGTGCTTCTCAAATTCCAATTCATCCATGCACTTGTGTGAAAAACATAAGGCAACACAACACATGTCTACCTTACATAATTAAGTCAGTATTCTAAGTCTTATCAAGGCCTTTTACCTAAGCTAGCATCAAGTTTCATGGATAAGCCACAAGAAGATTTGATTGAACTTGGTCACTATTCATATTTGTCCTTTGAATCATATTTTTCCAAATGTAGTGTGCATGGACATTGATGCTTTCTTGTTGGATGGTCATGAAGGTAGACCTTACATCCATTTGTCTTTTTCTCTTGCATGGATGGAAAGTACATTTGCAATACATGAAAGACATGCATGTGTGTCCTCAAGGTCAATACCACTTTGAGGGAAGATGTCCGTTGATTATTTTACATACCTCTTTTGATAAGAGTTTTGAACGAGAATGACTTTGGCTTTCTGCAACACATGGAAGTCATGAATTTGCATTCTAAAGTGAGACAATATTTGGTGAGAAGGAAGGTTCTCATTGCTTTTACGTGCCTCGTGTCTTGAGAAAACAAGAGTACATAAATTATGTCTTTTGATATCCTAGGTTGTTCCTTGAGGTAGTACAAAGTAGAATGCACTAGTGAAGCGTCCTTTTTATCAATGAAATGGAGCTTTCGATTTGATGATCGAGCACTAATCCCCTACCACTATCCTCTTTTGAAAGGTTTCTTCCTTGATCACATTATATCCTTTAAAACTTGATGATCCAGTACTAATCTCCTACCACCATCCTCATGTTTCTTCCTTGATGATTAAGATCTTCATTATATCCTTTAAGACCTTTTTCTTGAAAATAGATGAAGGGATGCACCACTAATGAGCCCAATATCTTCTCCATTCTAGTGGCTCATGTAAGCTTGAAGGTCCTCTTCATATATATGTTTTGGCGTATAATGTCTTTATAGTGGTAATGATGACTACACACTTGTTCAAGCATACCCATTAAAACAAAAAAAGCAAATAGAAACATCAAAAAGTTGTTTCCTACATCGTACTCCCTCTCCACCTGTTTTCATAAAAAATTATTTTTTTAAGGTTAATACATTTTAGGTTCTTATCTCCATCTCTTGTTCATAAAAGCTTTCATCATAGCACCCCCTCTTTGTAAGAGGCTTTAAAAAGCTTTTTGGACTTATCTTATGAAGGATCCCCAGAAGATATTCTTATGAAAGGGTTGATCACATTTTTGCAAGCAACAAATTCTCAAAGAATCCTTCTTTCCCTTCACTCACTCGTTGGCCTTACCGTGCTCTCACTCGGTAGTAACTATGGGTCCCTACTAGAAGCGAGAGACTCCAACCCTTACATCAATGTACAAGGAGGGAATAACATGAGGATCATTAAGAATGATCGATACAATATATTTCTAACATCATTATTGGAGTTGCATGGAGTAGTGAGACTTGCCATGCACGGTGGGCCTATAGGTAGCCAAGGCTTGAATGTGGAAAGTGGATATGCTAGTAGAGTCAATGTCTACATATGTTGAACTATAACATGACAATTTGCTAAGGGAGGAAGGTCACGTGTTGACAAAAAAATGGCAAGCTCAGGTGACATGGATTACCTTATAGGACCTTAGATGTGAGGCAATATGAATGAGCCCTTTAAGAGTAGGGAAGTTATGACATCTCATATTATACCCTTTGTCATTGTCTCAAAGTAAAGTCTCACTTTTACATCACCTTTGACATGAGACTCTTGTTGTTGTCAGTGGAGTCAATAACAAATCTTGAGGTACATTTCCATAGGAACAACATATCAAGTCTCCTAGGTTAGGATAAAGAGAATCATGATAACATTTGAGATTCCTTGGAGGTTTGCGGGGAAAACTTTTGTGAGAGAGTCCATGAGTAGCTATGTGCGTGCGTGAGAATGCATGTGCATGTGTGTGCACGTGCATGCACGCTCATGTTCGCAACACACGCATCTGCACATCATTGTCGCGCAAGGAGATGACAAGGCAAGGTGACGTGGATGTAAAGGGCAGCCTGAATTATAGGACAGATGTCGGGGGAGCGGTGTGAAGAAGTGGAGGGTGCATTATAAGGTTTCTAGTCATTCAAGCCATCATCCCATTGGCGTTTTTACACCGAGAATTTCTCTTCTCTCTGATCTCCACCATCTCTTCTCAGCTTTTTCATCCAGATTTTACTGCCTCTTTCACCATCCTGTGCATGAACCACCATGTCTTACCAATACTTGTTCAAGTATATTATCATCGGTGACACAGGTGCCTCTCTTTTCCTGGCAGCCTTGCTTTGTTTCGCTTCTGGTAGGAGTTTTTTTTTCTGGAACGAAGGCCTTGTGTGCGCATCATGTTCGTAGCAAGATACATTGTCGTAGTGCTCCTCTTATAATAAGTTTTCGCAACCGCAGGTGTAGGCAAGTCATGCCTTTTGCTGCAGTTTACGGACAAGAGATTCCAGCCAGTCCACGATCTTACAATAGGAGTCGAATTTGGAGCACGGATGATAACTATTGCCGCCAAACCCGTGAAGTTACAGATTTGGGACACTGTGAGTCCGGCCTCTTTGCTTGTATGCGGCTTTGCCAGTTCGCGTCTCAGATTGGACGCTACAATTGCTTCTCCCTTTATATTTCTCCTTGATTTGTGGCGCACTTTGCGGCAAGCGATTTTTGATGTGCAGGGAGGATTAAAGGAAACTAGAAAGAGAGAGAGAGAGAGGTGTGTTTTGATTAATTTGAGGGAGAGGAAAATATCGAAATTTAAGACTTTCAAGCGTTTTTATGCATCCTTGAACTTAAGCGAGAGCATTGAGAAACTCCTGATGATTTAGTGATATGCAAATTTTGCCTTGTCAAGTTTATCGCAGAAAGGATCTTGGTAAAGTCCGCAGCTTCATCTATGTCTCTATCTCCCTATCCTCACTGATCCCAAGAAAACGCCTCTGCAAAGCTAGATTGGGGATGCATGTGCGTGCCCTCCCCTTTCTTTTTTCTCATGTAATATGTGCATAGGCAGATGTAATCTACAACCTAGAGGCTGAGAGAGCAGTCCGCAGGACCTGAGTCTGAATTCACATACTGCTCACTAACTTACTGTTAGGTCCACTATGCCCTTGCATTCTAGGGCCCACATTTCTTTTATGCAATGAGTCATGGAATAAATTGTGGATTTGGCAACATGTAGGAGGTAGGCTACAACTCATGTGCCAAGTCTACCTCTCAGTTACCATAGCACATACAGGGACGTTGGTTATTGTGTCTCCTTCCAATAAGGAGCACTTTTGCTTATGAAACCCTTGAGTTGCACATGATCATCGTTTGAGCTCAAAATTTCCCTCTACGTACCTCTTCATCCTAACTTGGCCTTCCCACATTTTCTTCTTGGCAAGCTGTAGGCTGATCACCCATCTCATGTCAGAAATAATGCTGGAGATCTGACCTTACAGCCATAAAGTTCCTTTAAAGGCCTCACGCCTAGATATAGGCTGCAGAATATATTCAGGGCAAAAAATAATAATGTGGCTGATTATTTATCCAGCCTCTTAAATCATCTACTTGGAATCTGAACTCAGCATACCTATTGGCTGTTGGAGTGGTCTATGGCACAGCATAGAGCTTAAAAATGAAACTTGAGATGCCATATATAGGCATTTTGGGCCTTGTTTTGTAAGTCTTATCTCTGGTTAACGAGCTTCAGTTTTGCAAACTCTGAGCCAAGTCTACCTACTAGTGTATGACCAAACATGTATGACCAAACACTGCAAACCCTAATTTGACTATGCTAGATGAGATACCTTACACTGTTTTTGCTGTGGGAAGTGCGGTGTGCAGGACCTTGTATAATGAATGAAGTCCATGCTTATAGCCAAATAAGTCCAGTGGGATAACCATTTAGAAGGCCTACAGACCTCATCCACTTTAGCTTTACTTTTAACCATTGGTTTTTACCAACCTGAGTTTAGACACCTTCAGTTCATCTAGCTGGGTGAGACCATGTTAGACTTGCCCCCCACCTCTTCCCTCAGTTATATGGAGAAGTTACAAGGGATGAACTTTAAGAATCGCTTGAACATTTTTTCCCAATATTTCTAAATATAGGCTATGGTCAAGGTAACTCCTTAGACCCTTGGACCTTGTAGACCTAGTATCCATTGGCATTATAAAGGTCACATCCCCACCTGTGCAACAGAAGCAACAGCAGCATCAGATCGGCAGACTGCATAAAGCAGCTGAGGAGCAGGTTGGGTCAACAAGCGACTGCCACATAGCAGTCAGGCGGCAGTCTACAGGAGCTATTGTTGTGGCAGACATGTCGGATGGACTGTCGGGCCAGTGTGCAGATCTGGGTTAACTATTTTAGGGGCATCCAACCCCTATATAAAGGGACCTATCCTTGGGCTCCTTATTTTGGGGGTATCCATCCCCTATATAAAGGGTATATAAAGGGTATATGGCAGTCAGGCGGCAGTCTGCAGCAGTTATTGTCGGCAGACATGTCAGGTGGATTGTCGGGCCAGTCTGCAGATCTGGGCCAACTATTTTGGGGGCATCCAGCCCCTATATAAAGGCTCCTAGCCTTTGGGCTCTTTCACTCATTCATAGAGCCTCACAATTGGCTGCCTTGCAGAGCAGCAGGGAGGTGAGGCCTGGAGACAGTGGGGGTCCACATCTAGGCGGTACCTTATCTACTAGATGATGGCACACTATGCACACCTTTGTACAAGGTTTTGTCCATCTTTGCATATTTACTTCGGTTCATTAACTGTCTGCATCTATCTATATTAAATTGTGTATACTATAAGGAAAAGGAGTGAGATTTGACTTAGCATTGTGTGATTTCTGGGCAATGTTTTTCACAATCTTTCGCTGTGCAGGAGTGCTGGCTACGGCAAGCAACCTCCATCTCTGTTTTCTAACAGGCCCATCGACATGGAATCTAGGTTGTTAAACAGACCTTATATTGGGATCCTAAAGGATTATTAATTTCAAATGGCTTTACTTATTGTGTTGGATAGGTGGGGCAAGCATATAACTTTTTCTTCCATGCTAGCAAGTTTTCAAATCATGGATTTCTGCTCCATAAAGCTTTTCACTTTTTAGGTTTGAGAAAATTCGTAGAGGTTCAAGTTTTACCAACATGCCCTAGAGTCTTTTACTCAATCCTTGACCGAAAGAGTTTTCCCTATGCTCATCTAGCTTTAATTATCCACAATGTTGCTAGGACCTCGACATATTCAATGAACACAAACTCAATTGAACTAGTTGCATAGTGGATCTCAAAGTGCTAGTTTACTATCACACTTAGATGCTCTAGTTGGAAAGTTCCTTACTGCCAACTGAAATTCATTCAGCAAATGATCTAGTGGTTGCTGACATTATCCATTCATAGTTCATAAGCCGAAATGATTTAGTAAAATGATTTTTCTTGAACCTAAATGATCTATATTGCTAAATTAATCCACTCATGGTTCATACCTATTCTGTCCACATGCATTGCCTGTCTGTCGCAATTCGAAGCCAAAGCTTGTCAAGAATGACGATTAAGAGCTGTATGCTCGAAGTCTGGAGCCTATATGCAAAAGCACTAGAAAAGATCACATGCAACAACCATTTGCACGCTTTTTTTTCCCCATGAAGAATATTTCTATTAAGTATGAAAACAGCCCCAAGCACAAAGTGCTCAAGGCAAGAGTAGACCAGGTGTAGTATGAGAAACATGAAGATAGTCCTCTTGGTAGAAGCAGGCCCTCAAAGTGCATTCTTGGCCAAATGACCATCAAAGTGTGTGTCCAAATACTAGCCATGGTGTGACCTGGGAACCATCTGGCATCAAGTGCCTTTGTGAGGCGCTATGATCACCAAGGCATATGAAGGTTTTCGACAGGAGGGAACGGTGTGTAGAGAGCATAGCTCAACCAAATGACATCGCACTGAAAAAGCCCAAGAGGAGCTATGCATCTCATAAAACACTTGATGCTGAGAGAAAGAGAGCCAAGCCATTGAGCCCCACCACATGACCCATAATCTTGACTGGCTCAAAACGTACATCCGCGAGGATATCCTCATCTATAGCCCCCAGAATGCACATCAAAGACCACATCTATATCCTGTCAAAGACCTTTGACCTAAAGCGGAATGGCAAAAAAGCCTGACCTAGTCAAAGGGTTAGGCCGGCATCAATCTGCTCAATCCTCCTCCCTCTGAGGTGACTAAGCATTTAAAATGTGCATTTAGATGGAAGCATTTGAAGAGCCCATAAAGGAAGCAGGGCTTCTCTCCCATCTGGACTATCGAAAACGCTTAGGGGTTTGCTATGATCATCAAGAATCAAATCATTCCACATGACGGGCTGCCTATCAAATTTTCCTGGGAATTCAGAGGTATGTATTTGCCCATTGTGGGTGATCGAATTTCAAGAGATAAGGTTTAGTCCTCCAAGTCCTCAAGAAACTCCTATGTTTCAGACGCTTCATTGTCATGCTTAATGTTGTACATGAGTTTTCTATCAAATAAAAAGGCTTTTAAGGAAACTTAAAAGACTATTATGAGACACTTGCTGTAACGAACCTCAAAAAATAGCATCATGAGACACTTTAGTTAAAAAATAATATAATCATTAGAGTGTGAGTTACAGTTGCAGACTGTTCAGTTTGAAAGTGGGCACGTTTTGGATGGTCATACTTAATGTCTTTTAAGATGTTTCAGGCAGGACAAGAATCGTTTCGTTCTATTACAAGATCCTACTACAGAGGAGCTGCTGGTGCATTGCTTGTATATGATATCACCAGGTAAGAACATAGCAAGTCCTTGTGATTTCTGGCAGCTGAGCCTTGTTCCATGAATCATTGCTGACTGTTGACGGATTGCTTATTACTTTCATGTAACTATATCCTTCCTTATAGGCGGGAAACATTTAATCATCTTGCGAGCTGGCTTGAGGATGCTAGACAGCATGCCACTGCAAATATGGTAATCATGTTGATAGGAAACAAGTGTGACCTTGCTCATAGGAGAGCTGTAAGCACAGAAGAAGGGGTACAATTTGCTAAGGAAAATGGTTTGATTTTCATGGAAACCTCGGCAAAGACAGCCCAAAATGTTGAGGATGTAAGTTGCTCTTTTTGTTAAAGGAGCACATCTTTGTATATACTATTCTTGTCCAAAGATGAACTACATACTTCTCTTCTTCAATTGGATTTGAAACAACTATTTTCGACTTCATCTGTTATGTAACCGTCAAATATCCCCAGTTTAAGCTCTGTTGAACTCATTTACAGGCTTTTAACAACACAGCAGCAAAGATATATCACAAGATCGAAGAGGGTGTCATCGATGTATCCAATGAGGTAGGCTGTTTTCTAGCTTCCATTAGCTTTTAGCTGTTTTGAAACTTATGCTTGGAGTTGCAGCTGCTTGCATGCAATTTATTTCTAGTATAACTGAGTTGATTCCTTCACTCCTCTTATTTTGTTTTATATCACCTAGTATACCCACACACAAGTGCATACGCATGCACACATGGGCCTAACATCTAGACCACAACATGATCAGCCTAATGGCTACAAATTCTTGGTGCAATGTCATAACATCTAATAGGAGCCACGTGTTCTACCCTTAATGTTTTTTGCAAAATCATCATCTTGTTTCCTGCTTCTATAATTAGCATATGGCTAAGTAAGGTGCTCTTGCTATTGCTTGCTGCAAATAATGACAATGGCTGACTATAGAAAGCTGTAAACCTCCCATTTCCTCCACACCTCATTCAAAACCTGTCATCAACGTGGCATCACCATTGCAAGCTTGAAGTTTGTACCTGAGTAGATCCTTTATCATCACAACTCCTACAGGTCCTCCTGGTCTCGCCTCTACAGTGGAAGAAGTCTGTCATCATCCTCTGGCTGGACTCCTCCTGGTCTCGCCATTGCAGTCGAAGGAATTGGTCTCTATGTTGCTCGGCTTCAAGACAACTATGCACCACAATGGGATATCTTGGCAAATATTCCTCCACCATGCATTGGCTGAACCTTTTAAATGTAGATCTCCCAATGGGTAAATTTTGAAACACTCCTCCAGCTTAGTTTGGCCATTCCTTTAGCTGTAACAAAGGGTAAATTTACTTAGTTAGCTTTTATAATATTAGGCCTTTTAATGGCTTGTAAATAAATAGTCTTTTAGCAAGGGGAGCCAGAAGTTGCCACGTGGCATCATAGGCTGGCTATCCCATAAGTAAACTTGTAATTGATGTCAGACCCACAGCTATAAAAGGAGGCTCTGCTGTACTATGTACTCAATTCATTTCTTAACTTGTGGTCACTCATTACAGCTGAAGCTTGAATAGCTCTAAGCTGCGCTCATAAAATCTGAGTAATGCTGACTCGTACCATGGAATTTCCGGAAATTGCTTGAGGGCTTTTGATCTGCTGATCAAACTGATGCTGATCTGACCACGTTGGAATTTGACCTAGTATAGGGCTGCCACTTGTATATCTGCAGATCTAGACACCTAGTCGCGACAGTTTTTTGCAGGTAGATATATGCTCATGACTCAAAATGATGTCCTCCAAGTTTCAAAGCAAACTGATATGATTTCCCCCACAAAATTCCCCAAAAAAGTGCTCTGATACCACTGTAACTAAGCTAGCCTACAGCCTGGTAGCTTAGGTCTAATTCACAGCCTAATGGTGTGTGTAGGTCCATAGCTAGTGAGGGGCACCAGCAACTGGGCTAGGAAAGAGGATAAGACATCCTAGTTCTGCCAAATTTACTGATTCTGCTGCGAATTAGGGTTTTGCTGTACCAGATCTGGATTTTGCTGAATATATCATTTCGCTGCAGCCTGTACTAAGTTTCATTGGAATATGAGGTCATTTGCCCTAATTTCTACCTTGAAATTGGTTCCAGCAGAAGCTTTTCTGAACATCAGCAGTTATAGTTTCCCTAAAATTTGGGGCTTTCATGTTTTTCCTGCATATATGAAGTCACCCCAGCTGATTACACTCATGTAGCAAGTTCCAGCAGGTGCATTTTTGACTAAAATTTGGGGCTTTTGAGTTTTTCCAGCTAATCTGGCCTATTCTATTCCATCTATACCTAATCTGAACTTTTGGTTGGGAATTGAGCTCCAAATTGGGCCAGACTGTGAACTATCCAGTCAGAGAATGACACGTAACAGTGAACCTGCTGCCCTGATCAGTGACATTTCTGATTCAGATAGTATGTTTTCCACACAGTGGGCCAATTAGCGTTCTAAATCTCACTAAGCAGTGTTCTAAAGTTCTGCACAGTGTTCCCAAACAGCCTGGGATAAGCAATCTGCAATAGTGCTGCTACAGAGCATCTGACAGTAAAGTTCTACCCAAATAGTGTTTAAATTACTGTTTAAACATTTTTTAAACTTCAGAATTGATTTGGGGTTATCAGGATGCCTCCACAGAGTGCTGGAAATCAGTCTAAGAAGCATTAGATGGGGAACTTTGACCCCATTCCAGGCGAACTTTGACCCCATTCCAGAGGATGATCTGGTGTTGGATCCTTCAAGGCTGGGCATTAGCTCTAGTGAGGGAGCCCAGGATGATGGCACTGAAGTGGTGGAAATCACTTGCAGTTGCAGACAGGAGCTAACTGATGGTACTTCCAATGCCCAGGCATCTCAGGCCCAGGAGCAAAACACTAATGGATTTATGGATCCTATATTACAAGCTCTAAAGGAGACGACTCTGGAGATAAAAGCTAATGATATAAGGATGCAGAATTCCCTTGCTACATTGAACAGGAAGTTGGACCAGCTCAGGAGGACTCATGAATAGGCCCTAGAGGGTGACTCAGATTCTGAAAAGGATATCTTGGTGGAGCGTACTGTAGACCCTCATGGTTTCATGGCATTAGCAAGGAAGACCTATCATTCTAATGGGGAAACAGCTCATAAGAGCAGGGAGCCATTAAAAAGTAATGTCCCCAAGAGTGCCAGCCTCTATCAAAGGTTTAATGAATACAAGACCTTACCTACTGATCTCAGGTCAGTAATGCCATTTCATCAATATATTCAGTCTGTTAAAGTTGCTGAACCAAGGGGACCTACTCAAGACAAGGATGTCAAGGATAAGTATGCACTATCTAAGTTCATGGGTGATACTTGTAGCCCTTATGAATTGAGGAATGGCTGAGTAAAATGGAAGACTATTTTCTGCTCTATCCTAGAAGTGATCAAAGTAAGATAAGATTTGATGTCCTACACTTGGAGGATTATACCCATTCCTGATGTTTTCAACATGAGGGAATCACTATTCACTCTTAAAATGTTTCAGACATTTGTATCTTCTATTGCTAGAGAGAAACTTGCTTGTGAATGTTATGATCTATCTCAGCAAGGCTCTGTAAGGAACTATATTAAAAAGTTTTGAAATTATCCTTGTTTGTCCATGGTATTGATGAAAGAAGCAGGCTGCTTAAATTCATCTACGGATTCCATCCCATTATAGATGCTGATGTGACATTCCTCAATCCTAGCACACTTAAAGAGGCAATGAGAATGGCAGAACTCTATGAGCCTAAATATACCCTGAAGGAGAAAGGATTGGGCATTGGGCACATGGACAGTAGACCAACCTGCCATTGGTTCCAAAGCAAGTGTTACCTACTACAGCAGCCACTCATAATAATACCAAATCGCCTTCTTTAAATTCTAGCAAGACTTTACTTGCAGCTTCACTTAAAATTACTTGTGAACTTGCTATCCTGACACACCATGATGTACAAATGTATGCTTAATGAAGAGCGTTGCTGCCTCAGTTGCTCATGTCTTCTTGCAAGGACTAAAATTTTGCTTCCTTTCTGAACCGGAGGCATGAGAAATTGTTGCTGCTTCGCAGAATCACAGTTGTCAAGCATATGTCTGCCCCTGCTAGAGTTTGCTTCCACCATCTTACCTTTTTCGCAGGGGTGTGATGACCTAGGAAATCATTTGACAAAGGAAACTGGTAAAGGCTGAAGTAACCCTTGAGGGATTTCAAGTGGTCATACTCTGCCTTGACAAATAGGACAAGATTACATGTCCTTCCTGTAAAAGATTTGCTCCAATGCAACCACCACTAGCATCTGCTTGAACTACAAATGACGTTTGCAAGTCAGGCATCGCTAAAACAGGTGATTATGTTAGAGCTTTCTTGAATTGCTCAAAAGCTGAATTTTCACTGTTTCCGGAGGAAAAGCTTTTCTCCTTAGTTTGTAAAGGAGATGCTTTGTGAGCAAAATGATGCATAAACCTCTTGTAGAATGAGCATAACCCAAGAAATGATCTTACTTCATGTGCCACCTTCAAATCAGGCCATTCAAGAATCACATTCAACTTAACGGGATCCATTTTGATCTCTCTCTCAAAAATGATGTGCCCCAAAAACCTTATTTTTGAAAGGGAGAACTCACTCTTCTTGGCATTTATAAATAGTCGGTGTTCCTTCAATAGCTCAAACACGATCTTCCAGTGTTCTCTCTGCTCCTCCTCATTCTTACTTAATATTATGATGTTTTTGAAAAATTTGGCACAATGTAGCTGCTGCATTACTCAACCCAAAGGGAACTACCAAACATTTGTTAAGTCCTTACATTATCTGAAAGACTATTTTGTAGATTTTTGGAGGGGCAATCTGGACCTGATGGTACCTGCTTGTAAGATCTGTCCTGCTGAAAATTTTGGCTCCCTTCAAAGTATTTAGAATCTCATCAATCTTTGGGATCGGAAAGCAATTATAGATGGTCATCTTGTTTAATGCCCTATAGTCCACACACATCATGATTCATCCTTCTTGAAAACTGGCAGGGGGTGTAAGTATTACATGCTCAAGTAATTCTTGGACCTGTCTCTAAATCTCTTTTGGCTTACGGTGGCTTATTAGGTGTCGTGCTACCCAGAATTAAGCCTATTGTGAGATCATCCAGTCTCTCAAGTGGCAATGACTTTTCCTTAAACTCTCCTAAGAACTCTCTTCTCTCCGTGGTGAGACTCCTTTATCCATCTTTCATACATAAATAAGAGCAAAAATACTTTTGAGCTTGGATGTGATATATCATCGGAATGAGGCTGCCGGAAACTCCAGCCTGAATAGTGAGAACCCTCACGGTCTTCCTCCTATAGTCATACGTGGGCTGCATCTTATAGTACCAAGTTTGTCCCAACACCACATCCACATCAGCTATCATCCCAACTAAGAAGTCCATGTGGTCTAGTACACCTGGATGTGTACTCTCAGCTGGCTGCCAACAGTACAAGTAGATGCATGGGTGAATCAGGAAATGCTCCTCTTGCTTTCCTCCCTTGATGTCGGTGAAACTATAGCAGTCCGGATCAGTCATCGTAATGGTCATGCCATCGTTACGTTCAACTCACGAGATTTACGTATAAAGGTTCTACGACAATCTCATAAGCTGAAAGGGACTAAGATATGGATAGCCGAAGAACTCACAAGAGCTCAACTTAAGGATAAGGCAACGGAATTAGCCAAGGTTAAGGCTGCCAGGAAGGACGGTAAATGGGCAGTTTATTGTGATGGAATAGCACTCATTAAAGAGTTTAAATCTAAACCAAAAACACTCAGAGTTTTAAACTGATGTATGGCCAGCTATATTTATGCTTTCTATGTAGGTACTCTGAATAAATAGAGTCGCTCTTTGCACTCTAGGGGAGCGGCCATGTGCCCTCCCTAAGCAGTCTCGACGATGACGCGCTTGGATACCTAACTGCTGCTGCCAGAGGCAGGACACGCTGGAGGCTTGTCGAAGCTCATAAAGGTCCCTTCACAGGTGATCAATCTCGTTTTGAGTTCCCTTGGTCGGGGAAAATATTCCAGTCATTGAATTTCCCCCCCGGCCGGTAGACCCCAACCAGTAGACCAATAGATGTATTGGATGGTTTTCTGTTGTCCCATAGACTTGTAGGCTTCTCCTTTACTTCCTGCTTCCCCCACGTCTCTCGGTCTGATTTCTCCCTTGCAAATTTTTGATCCTTCACCATCTGCTCCATCTGAGTTTGACTTACTGTTCTGTCTGCATACCTAGCTTCATCTCATCGCGATCAATCCAATAAAGCAATAAAATCGAATTCTGAGCTTTTTCATAAAAAGACCTTTTTAGGGGTGCCACGTGGCATCTGACAGATGGCAGCACTTCCTGCAACATATTTTGGCTGAGGGGTAGGCTATCACATAAGGAGCTCATGCTCCAAATTTCTGTGTAATAAAACTGGAAATATTGCTCAAGAGCGGGCCACTTAGATGAGGCTTCATCTTGCTCTAGTACCACATGTGTGAATTAGGCCCAGCGGGAAAGGAAAGAGGAGAGGGAGAGAGGAGAAGAAAGATCCAATGTCATTTCCAAGATGATGTTTAAAATCGTCCCTTGGCACTTTTATAGTGCTGAAATGAGTGAAAGTGCACTTATGTTTATGGCATTATTCCTGGCATGACACATGGCAGCCCAGCATTAAAATACATGTCGAGAAAGTTCTGGCTGCCAATGTTACATCCTCCCCTTTCAATGCAAAGATACGGACCCCGTTTCTGTTCGACTGCTTGCTACAAGACCAGATGATGCATTGCCTAGGACAATCGCTCGGCAGTGGCATAGTCCCTTACAAGAGACAGATTCTATCACATACAACAGGGGCATCATCGATTTTCTCTCACAAAAGGTTCCTAGGAATGCTGTGGGCTCTTATATTGCCCGAGTCCTGAAAAATAGGAAACAAGTCATTGAGCTTTTTTATGACATTGCACACATTGCTAGTAGCAACCACTAGTGTCGCTAGCTCCACGTTGCACACTACATTTTTCTATATTTGTGATGCTGTTTTCTGGTCCCAGAGGCTGTATTCTGCTACCCATCTGTAAATGAGCTAAGAATCAAGAGTATGGTTTTCACACCTCATTACTCTTTTCAACATCATTACATGTGAATGTTGAGGGCATGATGCAAAACAACTAAGAAATAGTAAAACCAAGACCTGGACATGTCATGACCATAGCATACATTAAGTCTCCTAGGGAAAATCTTATTCTCTTAGCATTTTTTGTAAGGTTGACAACCCATCCATGGTTGTAGTAGTTGGCCTCGCATCTGTATATCCCCATTTTTAAACCAATGCTTGCAAATAATTCTTTTGGGATAGATAAATTGTATCAACACTCTCAGACCAACATATTCGCATCCCCAGAAAACATTGGACTTTTTCCAAATCCTTCATGCGAAAATGAGATTTTAGCTCCTCTTTATTATTGTGCACTAAGGCGGGATCGCACTAACCAATAGTAAATCATAAACATACACTGCAACCAACATAAAAGACTTGCTTGAATATCTTTGGTACACGCTACACACTAGGGTTTATGATTGCATCTATTGAAAATTTTCCAATGAAGACATTTGAATTTTCCTTAGTCATGGTGCATAAATAGGGGGCGTAGACCTTCATAAAGCCTTTATTACATTTGTCCAAGACCATATAAAGAGATTGGGACTCTGTCTAGCCTTTAGTACATTCGTTGCCTACACAACACTTCTTTACCACCTTTACACATCCCTTCAATGGCCACCCCTCGTGAAGCATACCACAATTTTGTGGCAGCATCTCCTTATGCAAGCAGAGTGGAGGAGCTGTACGAGATTTTTGATTGTGAGATTGACATCATTAACACAGTGCAAAAGCACACAGATATTTTCAGTGATGCCATGTATGCTCATAGTTACATTCTCCAATTTGTTGTCTAATTTTGATTTTTTATGTGGACTATCAAATTAAAGGTTTTAGTGTGGATTATCAAATTAAAGATTTTAGTGCTTATGCTCAATGTTATGCTCTAGCGAGATAGCATGACCTCGGAAAGATCGGTGGGCATTTTGTCTTAGATGACCAACTGTTGTAATAATTAATGTGCGTAAATGAAATGGTCAAGAGAAGTAACTGTCAAGGTCCTAGGTGAGGGTGAAATGGCATTGACTAGGTGGTTCTGAGTGCTAAGGCCTAGGTGCACCTAAATGTGCAATAATGCCAAGGAGCAAGTGGTTTTAAATGTGCCCCAAGAGAGGGGTAAATGGTGCACCAAGTGGAAAGGCTAAAATGATGACATTTGGCAAGGGGAACCATCTAGGGAAATGAGGGTCTCGTGGATATGCATGAAGAAGAAAAATGACATATGGATTGAAAAACGTGCGATCCAGGAGAGTATGGCTGGGTGGAAAATTTGAGATGCCATCGCCCGTGATTGAGAGAGAGTTAGAGAGTAGAGTTCTATCAGTTGGTATCAGAGCGCTGTCCATCTATAAGCTTACAGAGATTCCGTTGGTTAACTAAGTGCAGGCTAAGATATCCTAGTGGATTGACGGTGTAACAAGGGAAACAGGCAACGTAGGGAGAGTGGACAGGAAGAGTCGCCATCGCCATCGCCTGCCGTACCTAATTGACATTATAGGTCTAGAAGGTCGCAGGTGAACCGATGTGCATCAGAGGCGCTTTGGTATCTTTAACGGTGGAGGGAAAAGATTGTGGTTAGCCCAGGATGGTTAAAACCCGATCGTTGAACTCGGGATATTAAAAAAAAAAAAACGAACCAGAGATAAATACGACAAGGGGGATCAATCGACATTTTGAGGAGAAATCAGGGAGCACCTTCTTTCGATACAGTTTTTATACATGGTCCTATTATTCCTGCACCACGTTCAGAGTATTATATAATTGGGAGTTTAGTGCGCAAGAGAAAGAAAAACAAGAAAGCAAAATAGAAAAGAGGTGTATATATATTTTATTTGGGTTCTAGAAAAGACTGAAAAAAAAAAAAAACCATTTTCCATTGTGAAACTATGGAGGTAGAAGGACAGAATTCTAGGGTGAATCCTAGTGAGTCTAGAGCACAGTCTACACAACAAATGTCACATCACACAGCACCTACTTTGATCGGTAGGATTTCGATATTAGAAGATGCTTTACAGTTGATTATGAACCAGCAGCTTCAAGTGAATGCTGGTCAGAATGAGATTAGGGAGATGGTGCAGGCCTTGTCGGCTAGACCGTCTAGCGATTTACTACGTCCGTATATCAGAAAGTTCGTAGTACATTTTATTAACGATATCCTGATATTCAGTAAAAGTATTACTGAGCATCGTGAACACTTAAGAGTAGTGTTCAGTACTTTGAGGAAAGCCAGTCTTTATGTAAATAAAAAGAAAACTATACTGTGTATGGTTAGGCTTGAATATTTAGGGTTCATAATTACTCCACCGGGGGTAGAAATGGATCCGAAGAAAGTGGCTGCGATACTAACTTGGCCAATCCCTCAGACTCTGACCACGTTGCGATCATTCTTGGGATTTGTCCAGTTTTATAGAAGGCATATCAAAGGATATTCTGGAATAGTATCGCCATTGACTGATCTGACCTCAGATAAAGTACATTTTATTTGGGGACAGAATCAACAAGAAAGTTTTAACACAATAAAACAAGCTGTGGTCACAGGACCGGTGTTAAAAATAGTTGATCCCCAGAAACCGTTGTTCCTAGAAACCGATGCAAGTGGCATTGCGGTAGGAGCAGTTCTCCTTCAAGAGGGAAGGCCAGTAGCCTTTGAAAGCAAGAAGCTTTCTCCCTCTCAAAGGAATTGGCCAACTCATGAATTGGAGTTGTATGCTGTTATCCATGCTTTGAAAACATGGAGGCATTATTTGTATGGTTCAGAGTTTTATGTGGATGTTGATCATGATACTCTGAAACATTTTTGTAAACAGCCTGACTTGAGGGGCCGCCAAGCTAGGTGGGCAGAGCTCATGCAGGAGTTTAATCTAACAATTCGGTACCGAAGAGGAAAAGATAATAAGGTGGCTGATGCGTTCTCGCATTATGCACAACCTAAGTTTCACGGTATTAGAGAGTGCTCTAATGACCGAGATAAGAGAAACTCAAAAGGTGGACGAGTTTGTCCAGAGCTTATGGCCTAAAGCTCATGTGTTAAAACCCAGGGAAAATAAAAAGGATGACCTGGCATCCAGAAAAGGCCAAACTTATGTAAGATATACCATAAGGAATGGCATGCTAGTTAGAAATGGCAAGGTTGTAGTACCTAGTCAGAATGATCTCAGGCAGAGAGTCATTCGACAGTGCCATGATAGCCCGTGTGCGGGACATCCAGGAGTCGAGAAGACATATGATCTCGTGAAGCGAGATTTCTTTTGGCCAAAGATGAAAAAGCATATTCATGAATATGTGACACGGTGTTTCTCGTGTCAAGTAAGTAAGGCCGAGCGGGTGAAGCCACCCGGACTTTTACAGCCCTTGGAGATACCACTAAGTAAGTGGGAGAGCATTTCCATCTCGAGACGTTTGTCGAAACTCTACCTCAAGCATGGACTTTATTGTAGGGCTGCCTACGACGCAAGGAGGGTATGATTCTATCCTTGTGGTGGTTGATCGTCTAACCAAGATGGCTCACTTCATTCCGACTAGAGAGTCTGTTAGTGCCCCGTAAGTGGCGGATTTGTTCATTAGACATATATTTCGTCTGCATGGATTGCCTAGATCCATAGTGTCAGACAGAGATGTCAGATTTACCGGTCATTTTTGGACAGCGGTATTTGAGACACTAAGGACTGAGTTGGGAATGAGTAGTGGGGATCATCCTGAGACGGATGGTCAGACGGAGAGAGTCAACCAGACTTTAGAGGATATGCTGAGGGCATATGTGTCATTGAGGCAACATACGTGGGACAAGTGGTTGCCATTGTTGGAGTTTGCCTACAATGATAGAAAACATTCATCTACCGGGTTCAGTCCGTTTGAGCTGAACTATGGTTATAGACCAGTTAATCCAACTATAGTTGGAGTGCCGCGAACTTTGTGGTTCAGATGCGGGAGATGCTAGCACTTGCGAGAGCTAATATCCGCCAGGCTATGGATAGAGCCAAGGTGTATGCGGATGAAAACCGGTCTATAAGAGTATTTAAGGAAGGAGAAAAAGTTTTTCTCAGAGTTCCTTCGCACTCGAAGTCATTGACTTTAGTAGAGTGTGCTAAGTTATCACCTCGATACTATGGGCCGTGGTTAATTCTAAAGAGAATAGGCAGTGTAGCCTATAAATTAGAATTGCCACAGGGGTGTAAGGTGCACCCGGTTTTTCATGTTTCACGCTTAAAGAAATTTTTGCATACAGGTGACTCACTAATCGAAGGTGTGGTTTTGTTTCAGGAGATAGAGGATATTGCAAGGCGCAAACCAACAAGAATCCTGGACCGAGGAACAATGCAAATACGAAATCGGAAGATACCCACGGTGTTGGTTGCATGGCATGGTCAGCCTCTATCGGAAGCTTCCTGGAAATCCGTATACCAGTTACGGAGAGTGTTCCCAGATTTCATCATCGAGGACGCTGATGCTTGAAGAGGAAAGGAATGTTATGCTCTAGCGAGATAGCATGACCTCGGAAAGATCGGTGGGCATTTTCTCTTAGATGACCAACTGTTGTAATAATTAATGTGCGTAAATGAAATGGTCAAGAGAAGTAACTGCCAAGGTCCTAGGTGAGGGTGAAATAGCATTGACTAGGTGGTTCTGAGTGCTAAGGCCTAGGTGCACCTAAATGTGCAATAATGCCAAGGAGCAAGATGGTTTTGAATGTGCCCCAAGAGAGGGGTAAATGGTGCACTGGAAAGGCTAAAATGATGACATTTGGCAAGGGGAACCATCTAGGGAAATGAGGGTCTCGTGGATATGCATGAAGAAGAAAAATGACATATGGATTGAAAAACGTGCGATCCAGGAGAGTATGGCTGGGTGGAAAATTTGAGATGCCATCGCCCGTGATTGAGAGAGAGTTAGAGAGTAGAGTTCTATCACTCAAGTGGCCAATTATTACATAAATGTTTTGGGGCAAATGCAAATTTGTTAATCGAATACATTTTCCTAGAGGGCTGAATATCAGATAAATATAATTTGCCACTCCTTCCTCTTGGCCTTGTTTCTGCTTTTGGCCACTGTGAGTTTACCTCGGATCTTTCTTTTCCTTGAAATGGATGTTGGCGACTGTCCATGTAAGTCGTGGAGTCTTAAAGCTCTTCCTAAGGTCTTCTGATAGAGTTTTGTTGAAGGCCCTATTTTTTTTGTCAATGAATGGGCCCTATTTTTTTGTCAATGAATGCATCTCTTTTGTGTATGAGCTAGCTAGATGGACTTCAAGATGGTTCCATTAGAAAGGAGTGTGCTTACCAGTCTGTTTTTATGTTTGTAAAAGGATCAGCCAATCCACATAATTTTACATTTCTAGGATTTAATTTTACCACAACCGTGACAAGTGTATTACAAATTGCCTAGCTTTATACTTTGTTGTTGATCCGATATGGAGGGGTTTCCAGGATAGTGGCATCACTCCCATCTGTTAGACCTTGTCTAACCCCATACTTTGTTGTTCTTTTTTGTTGAAGTCATGTGGTATTAAGATTGGATATGGAGGGGTCCCTGGGATGGCAGGAGTAAGGGGTGATACTTCTCCGTCACAGAAAAGTGGTTGCTGCAGTTGATAAGCTTGTTACGTTGATGATATGGACTGCATAGTGCCTTAATTCATCTGTGCAGAGGCAGATGCTCCAAGAAAATCTCTGATTGTAACCTGTTCTCAATCCCATGTCTTGATGCCGGATGCAGCAAATGTTCAGCAGGGGTTTTCTAACAGTTGCTCACAACTACCTCATTGTGCAGAAGATTTAGTAGCACTGCTACCTTTGCTGAATACTATGTCCAGTGCAAAAATTTGAGATCTTTATTATTAATATTATTCTTGTTTAATCCTCATCCGGACTCCAAGCTTTCTTTTGGTATATTTTGCCATTCATTTACGAAACCACCGTGCATAGCACACACACACCCAGGAGAAAAATTGATCATAGTCTGGCCTAGGAATATATCTACCAAATAGCCAAACTTGTCTGCCAAAAGAAATCCTGGTTAAATGAGCATGAAGATAGCCCCTGAGTCGTTGAAGTATATAAAGGGAACAAGATAGGTTGCAAAACTATCTCCCTCGGATGTGAGCATGTGGTACAGGCCAAAGAAGTGATACGGTGAGTAGCCACAACGCACACGTGCACACACACAATGTGACTGGAATATTCCACATGCTTTATTTCCCCAAGGTTAATTTCTTGATGTGTCACATTAATTCCTTAGCCCCCTATCTTGCTGCTCATCTAAAGAGGAAACTTAATTTGCTCATTGTCTTGACAAAGATGTAGAGAATATTGACTTTAAGTTCAATTTTTGTTCTATAGTTGATTTGCTTTCGTCCAAAAAATACACTTGTGCATAAAGGGAATGGCCAAGGAAATGAACCCTTTTAAATCATGGCTAGAAATTGGCTTCAAATAATGAGGATGCAGCAATGTACTTTACATTCTTTTGATTTACAGTTTGGTTTACAAAACTTTTTTTAAAACGATTGTTTTAATACCATGGGAGAAGGCCCAAGAATATATTTAACTAAAATTGACGGTAGTAGGACAATGATCAAACGCTATCTTCTTTTATGTCAAAAGACATGCAAGTCTTGCTCACAACAGTCGTTGCCCCAAGGTTTGTTATGCTTTTTCTATTTGCATCAATGCATTTCCAACCAGCTCCCTTTCTTGGAATTTTGAGTGTCTAATGTAGTTTTAAAATAAAATTTATCACTCAGCCAGAGTAGCAACTCCTAAGGACACAATTTACAAGGTTGCCCTTGTGTGGAGTATTATAGGTGTTTGTGCTTCCGCTAGCAAGGTATGTGTTATGGTGTCAATGGTGCATCTACTATTTTATTTGCTTGACCTTTGTTGTAAGGTGCATGGGGTAAGAAACTAGCAGTGTTCAAAGGGAATACAATGATTTGTCACCTCGTAGGGAGACATATGAGTGCACGTTCCATCCCGTCCACATTATCTTATTGCCCTTCATGGGCTACATTTGGGTTTCACGTTGAAAGAGGTTAGATCTATGTTTCATCTCTTGGGGAATGCTGCTATAATTCATTAGTAGATTCATTGTGTGCTTTGAGATAATCTTCCTTCTCTACATGTAACACAATCACTTTTCATAGGGATGTGCACATAGCACTACATCGAGCTCCGTAGATATAGGATCACTATGTGGTTGTCTAGCTTGCCAGGTGCACGAGTAAGTGCTTATATTTGTAATCTTGAAGTTTGCAATGGTTTTTGTGGGTGGGGGGTTGCTCTTGAATGCATGGTTAGCAACTCTTATGCAAAAGAATCGTCCCTTTGGACTATGCTTGCTTGTGTCATTCTTGTTTGGAATTTCTACCTCTAGGTCATTCTTGGTCTCCCTTTTTTATTACCTCTAGATATCACTTGGGTCGTTTTTCACTTCGGCTCAGCCCCAAGTAAGGTAAAGTGAAACATGCCTAGGATGTCGTTCGTGACCCTCACTTGCTTATCAATCTTGCATTTTGCACTGCTTAGTCATGCATAGTGTCATGTTTTGTGGGAGAATGTAACACACGGTTGGATGGAGATGCCTTGGTTCCTTTATGGGTATGCACACTCTGCCTTGAGGGTCATTTCCCACAGGTGAACCATCCACCGTATGGAGCTGGAACACATTACTCATGCCATCCATGTATTCGAGGATAGCTACATGGTTGATCTTGTCAATAGTCATACACACGTCTCAGATTAAGCCATGCATGTGTGAGTGGCTCATTGAATCAGTTATAGTTTCTTTGATGGTACCTTGCTACTCACATACCGATAGTAATTCTAGAGCTAATACATGCATTAACTCCTAGCTTTTGAAAGGGATGCATTATTATATAAAGAGCCTATGCGAGCTTCCCTAATAATGTGGTGAATCATGATAACTTTACAAATTGCACGGCCACATGTTGATAATGCTTCATTCAAATTTCTACCTTATCAACTTTTGATGGTTGGTGATGGGTGTAGGGTTCGTCCTAAAAAAGGAGCTTGAGAACCTTTGCATTATCATCCACAATAACTTCAATGCTTATGTTACAAAAATTGAAATTAAACATGCTCAAGTTCAAGATTTACCAAAACCATAGAAACCAAGAACTAGGAAACAAGTGGGGGAGAGAAGAGAAAGAGAGAGCGACACTGCATGGGGTCCAATCTGCCCCCATTAGATGGTGGCTCTTGCTTCCCATCTAGAGTATTTATAATTGTAATTCCAAAAAGCAAAGAGCCAATAATAGTACATCCAAAAGCATCCCTTGTCTTTAATTAGAGGGATTGCTCAACATAGCTCCACAAGCTTAAAATATCACAAGGCTTAATATGCCTCACCCACAATTAATAAAATAAATTAGCCCACGGCTTAAAATTCATTACTTTACAATATGGCCCATAGCCTTTGACAGCCATTAGATACTTCGATCAATCCAAATCACCTTCACCATCTCCGTTCCTCGTTATCCAACTCATCATCTATACCCAAGTCGCAATCAATTAATGAATCATCACACCAACTAATCCCAACATATTTGTAGCTTGATATACAGACATCAAAATACACACCTTGCGACCAATTGCAATAACACCAGTAACACTATAGCGACATTAGTATTAACATGGAATCACCCACAATACTAACCATCTAGCCTGGCAAAAACATAGGTAGTTAGGCGTCCCCAACTAAACTCCACAAAGCATCCACTAGGACCCCCGTCGCGTCCGGTGCGCTCTTATGGAATACTTTGCCATAGTCACACTTGACTAAAATAAAATAATTTCCATAGCAAGAAATATTAAAAATACAATTCCCTAACAGCTTAACTGGAGGATATACTTTGCAATGTAGACTTGTCCATGTGCTACACCCCCATTGCATTAAAACCATAGGTTTGGGTGTGGACTACAAAATATGGTTTATTTTGAGTTTTCATAGAACAAGAAGATAAAAAACCAAAAGAGTATCTTTGAGCCTTTCAAAGGGATAGCATATCACATCGATATAGAAATAGAAAACGATTGGCTAGAGATGCTCCCAAATTAAGTTGGGATCAAGCATGCACACCACTTGTCGCAGTTTGTCTCACAATTTGTCATGGAACAGGAAGATCCATTGTACCTAGAGGGGCCATCTTTAAGGTGTGATAGTCTTCCGAAATTAGATTTGATTGGATTCAATTAATCTAATGAATCTCGGTCAAACAAAATGAAGGAGTGATGTTGTGTAGTAGCATTTGGGCTTTGACCTTTTCTTAAAGTAAAAAGCTCCTAACATTATGATGGAGCCCCTTATCAAAAAGAAATTTATCAACAATTTAGAGGCACCTTAAAAACAATACTTAAGGTTTGAATACCCTGTTGACTTGCTAATAGCCATCAAGCTTGTAGAAATGTGAAATGGTGTACTAATAAATGAGATTCCAAAAGTGCCAAAATTGGTAAATCTTGAGCCTACCAAGTCTCTCTTAAGGGTACTGCAACCTCTATTAGTGGAAGTAGCCCTTGTCGTCGTAACTCCTACCGCTACTCTTTTGCTTGTATAGAACAACATATTCTATTGTTGACCTTGTGATTTGAACAATAAACTGCAAGGATGATAGGAAAAATGATCTTGTACTCCTCTAGAAAGAGTCGATGTTACTTGCTATAAGTGTGCAAAAAAGGATATTACGATAGTCACGCACCAAGCAAAATCTTGACTCCATCTCTTAGGGTTGGAAGAGGAAGAACAAGTCTTAAGTTTGCAAATGTTTGGTGCAAAGAGAAGTTGAAAAGTTGAGAATACTTCAAAAATACGAGAGTGGTCTCAAAGCATGGACAAAACCAGGTCTTGCAACACCTCAAAGGTCAAAGGACTCCTCTCCCCTTTCAACTTATGACCTACTATACCTTGAAATATTTACAAAGTTATCAAACCTCTATCTCTGTGCCACACTTGTTGACATCTCTCGACCAAGGGGCATCTTCATTGGAGTAGTATTTGACCATGTATGTCTAGCTCAAGTCCTAGCCTTCGGTATCATGTTAAAATATGCAGCAAAAAATTAAATCCCCCACAAGATCAAACCTGAGAAGTCTAGATGTTACTCGAGATGTGCACACATACATGTGTAAATGCCCTAGAAAGCAAGATACCAATACTTGGATAAGGAGGTCCAAGAGAGGATCCCAAAATGTATTACAAAATGGTGCACTGACAAACCACACTATGTGGATAGTAGAGTGATGTCCACTAGTGCTATATCTGAGGCCACAAATGCAAGAAATGTGGAGAGATAGCACATCTCCATATGTGTAGCTTTAATGGCTCTCTTGGATATGGTGCAAGATTCCCAATATAATCTACGTCATGGTGCGGTCTTGCTCATATAGTCTATTGCAATGAACGATTCAATCAAAGCTAGTCTTTCTTACATTACTTCAATGGAACCATTCTATCAACATAGTGTCTCTTACATACAAGGTGAGAAGATTTTGCAATGCTTGTAATAGAAGAGGTTGCATTACAATACCTAACATGTCAAGCTTGTCTTCATGGCATGTCGTTTGCAAGGTGGACATATATGCAGGAAATGCGGTTCTTGTAATTCCTTCATATGCTTACAATACTCGCTACTTGTGACCATGGATACTTTACCAAAACGGTAGCCGAAGACTTGATGTTATCTTGCACAACCACAATTGGATATATTGAGAATTTATATGACTGGCCGTAGTGAGAATGCCTGAAACATTTTAAGATAACCTAGGTAGATGCCAAATGGATATCTTGCACAACTACAATATTTGTAGCGCCAGAGCTATCATGTTCACTCTATTCCAAAACAGCCTTCCCGATTCAAGAACAAGAATCAGTCGGAGAAGAAATATGGCGAAATGGCCCAAGTTTAAACCGTCGCAACTTCAGTCTTTCCAACTTGCTCTTTGCACAATCGAGGATTATTTAACGTTAGATGAAGTTTCTACTTTCACGCTCCCACACACACCACTTCTACCACTGCGAGATGTAGCATTATGAAAGATTGATGCACATAAAACTTGGGGAGGCTCCAATTTTATTTTTTTGTGTTCTTTGGAAACATTGAGAACTTCATGCACTTCAACTCCACATAAGAGAGCTTAGCACGTTGTGAAAAGATGCAGAGGTTCTACGTCATGGAGTGAGAGTGAGATAGGCTTTTCGAAGGCCTCCCTTGTTGATGATATACAACAGAGTGAGACAGTGAGGTAGATTCTAGCGATTGAGCACAACGAAGGTTTAAGAACACAAAACTTGAAAAAGGGAGGCTGACTCTTTTGTCCTCGTTGGAACCTTGAGATCTTTGACAGGTACTTTGAATCCACCAGATGGTATTTGCCTTGTTCGGGTTGGCTTTCCTAAGCTCCCCATAAACAACGATCTCAACGTTCAGATATGGATCCTCGGTCTCCAGCTTCTTCTTCGTTCCCTCTGCATATTCTCCCATGAGTTCTTGGGGTGTTTGCCTCTATGTTTGCTTGAATTCAAGCAAGAACATGGCACACTAGATTTCAAAAACCTGTAACTAGATAAAACAGCAGCAGCAAGTCATACACAGCACGTGTGGATTCCAGAGGAGAGCAATCACCTGCTGCATTTGCCATTGCAGAAAATCTAGAATAAGCAGGCAACGGAAAAGAACTCGAGACACTATTAACACTAGTTTGTTAACAAGACATTGAAGTGTCCAAAGACATAAAAATGTCACGTTTGAGGAATTTTCATGAGGTACGTGCAAAGATTTTTCAGATCCTTTCTTCATCATGTCCTTTCTTATGATCCAAAATTTATTTTAAAAATATCATAAGTTATAAGTACATGTCCTAGGATTAAAATTTATAGAATTCTCTCCACCCTAAAATCCTGGTGGTCAAAACAACACCCCAAAACAACAGCTTCAAATTTTGCGAAAATCAGGTCTTACAAGGTCTTAATGCATAATTTTTCCAATCTATAAAGTTAAACTCATCTCTGTATGGTAAAAAACATCTTATTTGAATAACAAAGTCCAAAATTTAGGTTTGTATCTAGGATTTGATTGCTATTTGCTCTTATTTTTGTTGTCAAACAGGCTAAAAATGACTCGTAATCAATGATTTTTTTCTCAAAATAGGTATTTATATTTTAAGGTTTCTATATATGGATGGAAAATTCTTTGTATATCAAATATAATGTTACATTTTTCAAGTCCTTCAATTGGTTGAGTGTAAGGGTTTTATCATCTTGTTTTGGGTCTATGCAAATGGTGAATTATTGTAATTGTGCCTAGAGCATAACATAGTGTAAAGTTCAAGGTAATATATTCCTTAAGAAAGTTCTAGGTCATGC
Source organism: Dipteris shenzhenensis (assembly GCF_047967505.1). NCBI lineage: Eukaryota > Viridiplantae > Streptophyta > Polypodiopsida > Gleicheniales > Dipteridaceae > Dipteris > Dipteris shenzhenensis. The sequence goes on from NC_141625.1 coordinate 42,552,861, forward strand.
ATGGTCATAAATAGTAATATGGGTTATATAAGATATATTCCCACACTTTTATAGTAAGATAATGCCATTAAATGAGATATAGCAGATATCAATGGCGCATAAGCTCCGTTGTATCATACTACAAGCTTGTGAAACCTAATTGAATGGTCAAAAAATGATTACTCATGAATTGATTTATATTATATCATGTAAAACAAAGTTTCAAGGTTTAAACTGTGTGCATGTGTATAAAATATAGGTTTTATGTGTATATAACTTTGAGTATGCTGTAGCAAACAATGACATACACATATTTATTCGACTTTAAATATCATTTTTTGAAGGACCCATATATCTATGGCCAGTACTAAATAGAATATATGCTAAAATATGGACAAGAATTCCATTCAATATACCATTGCAAATCATCTAGGATAATCTTAGATGATGACCGATCGTACACATGTTTCCCAGTTGGAGCCTATCGGTCAAATAGGAGTATTACTTTAAAATGAATAAGCATACACATCTTTCAATGTATGTTTGTTTCTCTTATACAAAAATTAATCCAAGACAATCTTGATTATATTTATTCTAGCAATAGATCAAAAAACATTTTATATATTTCCTAATGAGCTGGGAGGCAGTGCGCTCGAGCATTCATGCTCTCTTGTTTACCATGATGCAAGTCCTACTAGTCTTTATGACGACCATATTAGGCTAAAGCAAGAAGTTGTGGGACTCACTTCATCTACCTAATGACCAAACTCTATGTAGTCACGAGTTGACGAGCAGCAGACAAGGAGAGTTGTTGGCCTACGTTATGGACCTTTAGTCATGTCTCTTACTATAGTGTTCTCGTGCTACTACAACAGACCTGCAGAGTCAAAAACACCCTATTGGATTAATAGGAAGGGAAGGCATTTTGTAGAACCGCAAGGATAGGGATTATGGATGGATCTTTTCCTACTCTCCCCATACTAATCCTGCATCCCACATTGTTCCCGCGTCCCTTTCTTGGCTTGCATGTAACTTCGTTGTGTGGGATCCAAGAAGTTATTTATATTCAACAAAGAAGTTTTGTTTTGATTGTAGACTCATTTTTTTGTAGCCCTTGATTGGATCTAACTATCAACTCATAGCTTTCCTTGAGAAAATGATTACTCATATTAATTTTTTAACAGGGTTATGATTTGCATTATGGTGTTTACATTTTTAAAAGTTATGTTTGATTAGTGCAAATTATATACCTAATGCTCTAAGAGATTATGGAAAATCTACTCTTAGAATTGAGTGACCAAGATAAATATGCTAGTGATAAAATACCAACTTGAAAATGGCACTTTGCCTTTGAATTGGATTTTGCCTTGGGTTTTGAAGCATTGGTCTTCATTTGTTCTCACCTCATAAGCACTATCCTTTATTATAATTTCAACAAAATACATATGTTTCTATTGTAAATTCTTGAATCTTATACATTTTTTCTTTCATTTATTGGAATCATAATATATATACATAAGATCATTAAAGAATTGTCAATTCACATTTTCATGTTGGAATTCAAAAACCTTAGGGAACTTGAACATTTGGGAGTACATATGCATATTATAAAGGATTTTATGGATATTTTCTCAATCAAGTTCATAATATTATTTAAGGTCCTTGAATGGAAAAAAGACCATGGTCTAACCATGTAATAGGAGTATTATTTTGATTCTAACATGGCTACAAAGCACTGCATGATGGAAATTTTTTACTTTTTCTAAAAGAAGGTTATGGAATCTACATATCTATTTAACCTAGGGTATAAACAATGTTATGACGTGGCCTTGATATCAGCAAAATGAACTACTTACTTTTGTGTTAATATGCACACAAATGTTACACAATTATGCTTCAGGGAAAGATCAAGTTAGAGAGAAATAATTACTTTACACTTTGTAATGTTCTTTTCGATCAACTTGACTACATCGTAAATATTAAAAACAAAAAGTAAATTGATTTAAATATTGCATATGAATGGAAGGATATAGATAAGAATTGTGTATTGATGTTGAATCCTACAATCCCACATTGTCCTTTTATTGAAGACATGTGATAGCCACATCTTTTATATGTGACACCCTTGAGCTATTAACTCAATCATGATAGGAATCATTATTCTCATGGCATCCTCATTTTCCTCATCTAGCTGCACCCATAGATTTGTACCAATGAGAGCTTGTTGTGTGGCCCTTCTATGCTCTAAAAGTGTATCCAAGATATCCCAAATGGTTGGGGCCTTTGACTCCAAATCTCTTGACAAAATCATGATATGAATTGTTATCCCCATGGCATGATGGTAATGTTATCCTTTTCTTCATGTCATCATATTCACATCTAATCACTCTATTCCTCGTCTTGAACATTCATCTATGAAAATGAAATGTCTCAATCAAAAGTTTTATTTTTAAATCAATGATTGCAATATGTAAACTTGCATGCAAAGCCTACTATTGGAAAGTGTAACACCATGGATCCATCTCTTCACCAATTCTCTTCACTAATTCAAGCAATCAATGATCATTGAAACTTTGTAAAATCTTCTTAAATCATAGCACATGTTTGTATCAAACATTCAACACCACATTTCAGGCATGTGTGCAGCATGCTATGATGCAGACAAATGCCCCAACTCTCTTTGTAATATTTCACTAGCCTTTTTACATGTCTTCACATTATCCATGATGATTTGTACAACGTTTTTTAGGTCCCTTACAGGTTTTGACAACATACTTTTTGTGTAAATTTTATTTGGATCTTTTAAAACAATACTTATGGAAGGCATCCCCTCTTGCTGATACAATTATTATATTCTATGATGGGTGTATTTTTATATTTGTGCAGCCATAAGAAATAATTGTGCATCTGGCATTATGCAAGGGCTAAAAAATACTATGGTTAATGTAAGGTTTTTATTCAGTGTGATTTATCTAGAGGATAGTTATCCACAAGCATTATAAGTGGCACGTCAATGTTGTCCATCATATTCAATCAATATATGTTGTGACATAAAATCAACCTACCAAGAATGTATTGAGAAACTCTAAGTCCTAGATCTATACACACTCGATAATTGACGATTGTATCATGATTTAACTTCTAGTTCTTGCTATCAATTTGGTTCTACATGGTTAGATATGGGTATTTCTTGATTGCTTAATGAAGGGGTTCTTGCACCAACACAATTAAGGTGGTGGGCTTGGGTCACATGTAGGGGTGTGCCAATGGATCCCTATGATGATGTGTCACCTATGTGCACATGCAATGCTTGGCAAGAGGTAAGTGTGCTTGACAAGGGACTGTGTGCCACATGGCATTGGTGAGGTGTACATGATGATGTGGTAGTCAATGCTAACGTGGTAGCCTATGTGGAGATACTAACATGGCAATTGGTGATGACATGGCACTCAAAGGTGGCCTGCCTATGTGGCAAATTACATGTCAGAGATGATGCGACAAGCGGCTGATATGGGACTACCATGTGTCACGATAAGGTGACATGGCCATAGGGTAGGCCAATGATGTGGTGCCATGTGTCACAGTGGAAGTGGATGCCACATGTCAAGTGATAAGTTGCACTACCAGAATCTTTAAGATTCCTTTAAAATATATCAGAGATTCTGTCTGGCTAATCAAAATCTCGAGCAGATACTGACGAAATCTTGGGACTTCGTCCTAGAGAGGATTTCCTTGGAGGCGTAGGCGTGGAGGCGTAGAAGCTTCTGGCTCGTTGAGGGATCGTCGCCTTCTATGCATTGGTCAGCTAGAGCAGTTGGGTGGTCAAGCAATAAGGCTTGGGACTACGAGGCAGCTGCTTGTCAATAGCACCGTTCATTGAGGCGACAGTAGCATTCGTTTGGGTCGTGAGATGGCAAAGTGTATGGTCATAACGGCTGTGGAAATCTATTGATGGTAGGTGCTATGCATAGTAGGCAGTCTTGGAGCCATGGTTGCAATTTTGTTGATGAAGTCGGGAGCTGGGAGATGCATGTAGGAGGCAGCTATAGTGGAGTTGGCATTGTGGAGCTTTGGAGCAGGTGGGCATAGTTGATGCTGTTGATGGAGTGCCGCCTCAGTTGCTTGCTAGAGGCACAGTTGAAGGAGGGATTGACTAAGGTTGTGGCACTGCACATAGAGATACCAAGAACAAGTCAAAGAACATATTTCACATTTTCTAGGTATTGAGTACTTGTTGGGCTAAAGTAACTACATAGTTTTTGGGCTGGCTGCTCTAGTAGAATTTGGAAGTTGTATATTGTCCCACAACGTTCTATGATGTGTGTAGGGGCTCTACATTTTATGATTACATGTTACTCAATTTCCACCTCCCTTATGGGGCAGATTTTGTAGACCCCCCTCTTCCCTTAGGACTCTAGGTCTCACCCACATGCCCCCCTCCACCTCTAGATCATGTGAAATGGTTCTGATTTTGTAGATTACATGCCTTTTCAATATTTGAATGTCTTCTTTAAGGGAATTCTACATCCTATAGCTACTCATTTAGCTGGTTTCCTTCTTATAGAGCTTTGCCATAGTTTTTGTAGCATTCTTTGCATCACTATCTCCCTAATTTCACATGCATCTTTTGGTATATTAATAGCTATTATACCCCATTATTCCATCCACTAGAGAGAGAGAGAGAGAGAGAGAGAGTACAACCATTTGCATCATTTGCAATGGTCATATCAATGGCTAGAGCAGATAGATAGATAGATAGAGAGAGAGAGAGAGAGAGAGAGAGAGAGAGAGAGAGAGAGAGAGAGAGAGAGAGAGAGAGAGAGAGAGAGAGAGAGTACAATTTGCAATGGTTATATCGATGGCTAGAAGAGAGAGAGAGAGAGAGAGAGAGAGAGAGAGAGAGAGAGAGAGAGAGAGAGAGAGAGAGAGAGAGTATACAACTATTTGCATCATTTGAAATGTTTATATCATGGATATAGGCATCACTAGGGAAGAGTTGATATCACCATGGATGTATGAGCATATTGATATATTGATAGCACATTTTCAATGGTTATACCAATACGCGCAAATTGTAAATATTTTTAAAGGCAGATTGTCGAGACTTGAACTTTGCTACACCCTCAAAACAATTTGAGTGTTAATTGAAGGAATTTTCTCATACATATGATATCAACTATAGCAGCTCATATATCCACAACTCACTCAAAGCATGAATTGAAATGGTAGAGAATAGATGCAACATTATAAAAGATCCAAAACAACTCTAGATTATACAAGGAAAAGATATAACTTAGACAATGGGCCTCCTGCTCATGCCTACCTGCCTTTTTGTAGATTACAAAAGATTACAACAACCGACTAAGGACCTAGACTATGAGCAACAATGCTCACACTTTAAAGGAAGAGAACTATGTTGACTAGACGACTCTCATCTAAGCACCATGTATCACCTCTCCACACCAAAGAGCTCCACACTAACTTGCCTAAATATTTGTAGAAGGCCACGTAGACATCACAAGCCAAGTGGTCGCCATGTAGTGGTCGACCAAAATTTTCCCACTCTTTTCAGCCTATCCATGCTTGCAAACAACTCTTGATCTATGCTTCCATTACACGTGGCATCCCTATAGGCTATGGTTTCCTTCAGAGTTTTTGAAGTAGTCATCCTCACACCTTAGGCAAATTCGAGGCCTCATATGTGTTTTGTGCAACATCCCCCTTAGAATCTCAATGGGGGAGGAAAACCAAATGAGAGACTATCTACTAAGTTCTACAAATTAAAGGAAAGATGGGATAACTCAAGATTGGTGCAACATTTATAAGCACCATAAGAATTAAATCTGCAATTCAAGACAAGTGCCAATGACTAGCACCCTTAAGAATCAAACTTGTAATTCAAGACAAGTGCCATAACAAAAAGCACTATAAGAATATAAAAGGCCCAGCCATCATCCACAACTACAGTGAAATCAACACGTTTATCTAGGGCCTCATAAACTTTACCCTTCTAGCTTTTCGCCTTTTAGCTTTCTTCCATTTCTAGCAGTGCTCTTCTATCTACATGACGTGACTATCCACAACCATACTTTCTCTTTCCCATGCTATGCTATTCCTTAGCAACATGGGGAAGTTCACACCTCCATGTTGAAGATATTCCTCTCTCTTCTCTCCAAGTAGTAACAATGATACATAATCAAGAAATTCCATATCATCATCTAATCATAAGGTTCTTACTATTTAGTATACCTAGGGGCTAGATTCGCTAATAAGAAAACTTTTCTATCTTCTTCTTTTACTCTAGAATTGAGCACATGCAGTTGCTTTGATAAGTTTTGCATTTGATCAAGGAAGGTCCCCATTCCTTTTGTTTCTCCCATCTCTAGGATGAACATCTCTTGCTTCAATGTAGCTTTTGAATGTTTCACCTACCAAAAATTGTCTCCAAAGTCATCCAATTCTCTACTATAGTCTTCCCAACATCAATATGATGAGAATAGTTGATCCCAAATGCATGCCTAACAATCCAATTGCTTTCTTGCTACACTGCTCCCAAATTGATCAAAATGATCAAGCTTCCTATTAAAACTAGTGACTAGCCCCCAAAATCTCTTTTGCATGAGATAAAGTGGGTAGATATCTACTACAAGGAAAATTGTATTCCATTAAACTTGATGTTAGAACCTTCCCCTTTTTCTTTTTTCAAAGAATCCATAGTCACAGTTGCCAATTCAATTGTACACTTTTAGTTTAGAAGGGGAATGGGGGAGAAGAGGATTGAGGAGAAAATAGAAATTTAGAAGGAGAATGGGAAATTTTAAGGGGATGGGGGAGAGGCGAAATTTAGAATGGGAAATGCATGAGGAGGGGAGAAAGGGGGAAGAAAGTGTGGAGAAAAGAGGGGGGGAGCATAAGGTGAGAAAGGAGGAAAGAAGGGGGAATTCAGATAGAGGGGGAAAGAAGGGGGATGATATATTTATAAGGGGGAAGGAGTGAGAAAGAGGGGAGAAATGGGGGAGAAAGGGTGCAAAATTGGCTAGAAAGGAAGAGGAGAAAAAGGAGTAGGGAACATAAAGAAATTTATATAATGGGAATGATAGGTAAGGGGAAAGGAGGATAGGAAAGTTGGAAGGGGGTGGGGAAGAAAAGGGAAATTTAGAAGGAGGATGGAAAAATATGAAGGGGGTGGGGGGGAGGGGAAATTTATAAGAGGAAAGGCACAAGAAAGAGGGGTGAAAAGGTGGAGAAAAGACAAGAGAGAGGAGGGCAGAAGGGGAAATTTAGGAGGCGAGGATATTTTAAAGGGATGCGAGAGAGGGGAAATTTAGAAGGTGAAAGGCATAAGAGAGAAGGGATAAAGGATGGAGAAAGGAGCCAAGAAAGGAGAAGGGTAGAAGGGGAAATTTAAAAAGGGGATGGTAGAGAAGGGGTAATTTAGAAAGAGGATGGGAACTTTACAAGGCATGGGGGAGAAAAGGGAAATTTAGAAGGGAATGGGTGAGGGGACATTTAGAAAGGTATGGGAGAGGGGAAATTAAAAGGAATGGATGAGGGGAAATTTAGAATGGGAAAGGCATGAGAAAGAGGTGAGAAAGTGGGGAGAAAGGTGGATAAACGAGGGGAGAAAGGAGGAAGAAAGAAGGATGATAGGGACAAAGGAGGAGGAAAAAGGATGAAGGATGGAGAAAAGAGGGGAGAATGAAGGAAGGGAGAAAGGAGGAGGAAAGAAAGGAGGAGGAAAGGCAATTGGGAAGAAAGGGGGAGAAAGGAGGAGAGGGGATAAAAAACCAACCAAACTTCTCTTGAAAACTAGTGTGAAGAACTCCACACTTGACTCTCCCACCTAACTTAGATCTTTAGGGAAAGGATGGAGAGGGGAGGTAGTTTCTTTTCCCAAAGAGGACAGTGTGATGTCACGAAAGTTAAGATACTCATTTAAGAAACTACCATTTAAGAAAGCATCACGTTAAGTCACGAATGAACAAGATGAAAGTCAACATGTTGCATTACATTATTGACCCCATGAATCACAATTCAATTGAAATTATCAATGCTTTCTAAAAGAAGCACGATCAAAGAGAAGAAGAAACATAAGAACTTGAATATATACCTACAAAGAGTGATCATGAGTAGGATGATGCAAGGCATGATGTGATCTATATATTTTGATCTAGATCCAAGGAATGAAATGAATAAGAGGGCCTTTCAAGAGATGCACAGTAGTTAAAGCTGCACCTTATGAGTCTTAAGGAGTCGTGATTAAGAGATGAAACATGCAAGCTATCTATGCATGGTCCGACATAAGTGTCGCCTCTCTTTTTTGGTAAGGAACCTTGTTGTATTGTGATAAGAGATTTGTTTAAACAAAGACACAATCTAACATTTGCAATTTTGTATAGGTTGCTTCGTACATTGCTTCCCAAGGCTAACATTATCTTAAAGTTCTTGCATTTTTCTTTTTTGCAATATTGCAACTCCATCCATGCTTAATCAAATGATTGAATTTTATATAGGAAAGCATATTAGCATGCCACAGTTTGTTCAAAATGTGGAGCACTATGATATAGGCAAGATACACAAGGGAATAAGATATCAAAAAATAATATTGGCATATGCCTATTATATGTAGGCTTAAAAACATGTTTTGTTGCACTTCATCAGCCCAACTTATGGGCTGGCATGCTTAAAATTGCTCAATATTTGGCATATTATGAATCCCATGCCACATAGAGGACAAGGGGCTATAATTTAAAGTTGAGACTTAGCATTTACATCTATTGGCTATGGATGGTGTTCATCACTTTGGGCACCAATCCATCTTGGTCTAAAAATGGCCAGTGATAGTTGTAAACTACAATATTCCTCCATGACTTACCATAAGCAAAGGACATCTCATGCTAGCCCTGATAGTTCTATGGAAGCATAAGTTAAAGTACATGGACATGTATCTTGCATCACTAGTGGATGAGCTATAATCTTTGTGGCATGGCAATTAGGTGCATGGTATCTCATGACCCATTGGAAAAATAGAACTCATGCTATAAAGGGACTTTATTATGGATCATGCATGGCTATCTCAAGCTACATAATTGTTCAAGTCTAATAATGCAAGGATATCATGCTTTTTTGTGTAGAAATGTTGGAGAGTCACCACTCCGCGAATCTTGGAAAAGAACCATCAAAACTCTCTTCCTATGGATTATCCCTTCTACATCCATGATTATTTGAAAAGTCTAATATGATAGAAGAACTTCATGATGAAGGAAGGGATGGGTTCATGGAATGGCATATGCAAATTGATTAAAATATTCTATAAGCTTTATAGCAAGGTTTATCTCCTTGATGGGCCCCCATTGTACCAAACTTCTTAAGAACCTCCATTACAACTTGAGGTATTTTCCTCCCCATAGGGTTAGTCGCCAGCATCTTGTTACCAATACTCATCTTAATGGACTCAAAAATTGAATGTTGTGTAGATTTGATAGACATACTTGTTTTGATATAACAATCACATTGTAACTTGATAAAACTTGATCCCTTTTCATGAGAAACTAATTAAGATAGGTACATGCTTTTGAGTTAAGAACTTCCAATTTGAAAGAAGAAAAAGGACTACATAAGAAAAGGGTGACTTTGATTTTGTAATCAAAGTAACTAATGGAGCGTGCATGATACCAATTCCAAAATTTGAAGTCCAAGTGCAAATGTTCTCAACAATAGACATTGCAAGATTCCATAAGGAAGATGAGAGATTCATATTAGGAACTCTTCAACTTACTATGCTTGTAGACTCTAGGATACATTCAAGGCCAATATGAAAATGCAACATTAATCGAAAGTATTGATGGAAAAATAACGCAATGTTAAAACAATTAACTTATTCATGCTTTTTCCTCGATTAAGAATCCATTCTTTCTTCTTTGTGAACACTAAATCTTGCCTTCAGTGATGACTTTGAAGATATAAAGAACATGCTCAAAGAATTTTTTGATGGAAATGCAGCAACATATGTGGTAAAAAATGTTAGGACTCACAAACAATGGTACAACAATAAGAAAGCTACTTTTTACACATTACCCTTTTGCAACTCCTGTAACATATGAAGAAGTCATGAAGAATTTAGCAAAAGTAGTTGCATTCCACAAATTATCAAAGAGTTCTATAATAGATTTTGGTTGCCTTCTTACACACTTTTACTTGTATTTCAAAATAGTCACATATTTTACAGAGATTTAATTTTAAAAGCATTGGGTAGCCATACTTTAATTTTTATGCACAGTGTAATAATACAATGCCATTAACCGAAGTAGCACAAAAGTATTCTTTATGAACAATGCAAGAGAAAGCTAACTCTATAAATGTTCCACAAATGCATGGACAGGGGCGATCTGGCTCCCACAACTGGAAATTGGTTTTTAATTAGCAAACTGATAGTAGAAGTGCCCCTAGTCGATGAATACATTGTGACTGTGTTGAATATGAATTTCCATGGGTAGAATCATCATTTTCATGTCAACACGTCTCGACTTCATTTCTACAATCTACTGACTGCAATGTCCTCTTGTTTTTGTGCATGTTGAATCATGCTCGCACCCTAGTCTTACCTGTCACAATTTCTCACTGCATTACTTTTTCTCATGTATAGCATGCTTACATGGAGAAAACCACGAAAGTGGAACAAATGAGATTGCAAGTTGCAATTATTGTATAGATGATTCGTCAAAGAACAATAATTGCATTGTTTCCACAACGGCCAAAGTTACACAAAGAGATGTGCGTACTCATCTCATCACCAACAATTGCACTGCTTGTAGTATGCCCTTATCTGAGGATGGTGACATGCTAATTTTTTTAATTTTTGCAGTGAAAACACTCATACCACTCATTTTGCTTTGCACATGCGTCTCTTTCTCAAGACAATTGCCTAAACAATAAGTGCAGCCAGGAGATTTCTCGTTCTACAAAAGACATGGTGTCTAGAAGACAAGAGAGATCTATCCTGAATATTCCCAAGAGAGGTGAGAGATCTACATTGCATATTGTTTTGATACTAGTTTCCACAAATTTGGTTTGACATTAATGCTATCACAATCGAGGATTGAATAATGGTGGATATTGTTTAGTGGTATAAACTAGTATCTATCCCTATTAAACTTGGAGAGCTACTCTTCAATATGTTGTGCAGTCGTATAAAGTGGTATCTATCCCTTTCAAACTTCGGAGAGCTACCATACTTACTACTTGATTATAGGAAACCTATTGTAATACATGCATTATACTATTGACATTACAATTATTTTATTAATAACATTATTAAATCTATTCGGATATTTTCTATTGGTATGAATTGGTATTTGTGACAAGAAACTACTTATAAACTTAGGAGAAACATGATGTTGAAAAGTAGTGCTTATTGTTTGTCGGTATCAACGGGTCTATTGGATGGAAACTACTATTACGCTTAGTGTAATACTGATATTTCACTCCTAGCTCTACTATTATATTACTAATGCCACTATTAAATCAAATCTCAATCAAATACAAGATGTTAGAAAGGATTGCTTATTTTCTATTAGTATGAATTAGTATCTACTGGTATGAAACCGCTTTTATATTATTAACACCACTAGCTATGCAATTGTTGGAAGGTAATGCTCTTTTTTGTCAGTCAACTAGTATATGTGATGAAAGTACTATTATGCTTAGTGTAAAACCAATATTTCACTCCTAGCACTACTATTTTATTATTGAACCAAATACGAGATGGAAACCAGTGCTTATTTTTATTGGGATGAAGTGGCATCTACTAATATGAGACCACTATTATATTATTAACACCACTACTAATGTAGATGGAACACGTTAGCAAGTAATAAGGTTAGAACGATGTCCTTTAGCACTTTTACTTACTAAAATAACAATATATCTTTGTAGTGACATTTTCTATTTTATATGATTATTGTCAAAATTAACTCCAGCACATGCATGTGGGATTGCAACATTTTTAGATCCTCAAATTAATTTATTTACAGGTAGTGTTGAGTGTATGCTATGGTACCAATTACTTCTGCACACTGATGGCACATGTGGTGCTCATAGAGGTCGGTATGAAGGTGGTGACCGGACCACAAAGAGTAGTCTAGATGCACCTCAAGAATCCAATTGAGTTTGGATTTTGCTAGAAATAAAAAACAAAAATGGCTAAGTAACCTCAAGCAAAAAGGACCCCTCATTGAGATGGGGGGGTCATCAAGTCCGCAAGCAACGATCAATCGACCGGCAAAGAGAGAGAGAGAGAGAGAGAGAGAGAGAGAGAGAGAGAGAGAGAGAGAGCTTCTCCTAGGACATGTTGACTTGATTCTACTTCATCCTTGTCTTCTCTCTCAAATTCATTCCCATCCTTTGTTCAATTCAATGAGACCCTATAGGTAGTAGCAGGCAAGAAACAAGTTGAACAAGTAGGAAAGGCGTCTGACGACGAGGATGAAGGGGCATCTGGTTGCTATAAATCCAAAGCTTGCAAGCGCTTATAAACAACTATATAAACCTATGGATGGCATTGTGGAATGAAACCAACATTTTCTTTGGACAACTCAACCCTGATATATTCAAGGATACTTTGGAAATATCACTCTGGATATTTCTTTAACTGACACTCTGGGTACTTTTCTAAATGAAACTCTAGAATCTTCTGTAGTTGATTTCTTGATACTTTTGTGTGTGAACTTTAGGCTCGTAAAGTAGAGCAATTAATATTTGCTACTTAAGACATTAGACTAGTTCTATTTTATCACTTCATCCACTTCAATGTCCTTCATTTCCATGTCCATCTGTCATACAATACTTCTGTTCCAAAAAAGAAATTGATGTCTAGATTGTGGTTGTTGACGCTTCCATTCCTCCCCGACTAACTCAAAAGTGCTTGGTTTACAACCCAACCTGGTGCTATGCTCAATGAAGATGCTCGCTCTTGCAATCCGAAGGTGAACGTGAAACACTTGAGGTCAGGGCTAGCTACCGTAGGAAAATTGTGTGATGACAGGAGAACACCGAATTGTGAACACTTAAATACTAAGACAACGATATACAACAAAATGGAATCAAACTCACTTGATTGCAACCAAGCCTCCTCGACTTGCAATGAACACTCCCTATCCTAGTAAACTCAAGTCAAAGGAAGAGAACTCGGCGCGCTGCTCTCTTGTTCTCTTGTCTCCATGTTACAATCATATCACTACCTAAAGAGCCGCCTTCTAAAAGAGTATGCGCTCTGTGCACCAACCTCCATTCACTGATTGGTTGTGTCACTGCAATCAACTGCACCTCCCCTACAAAATTAGTGCTGACCTGACTCCCCTGCTTCCAATCGAGATCGACGCTCGGTGACCACATGCGACTGTTATCCTAACCATGGGGCTAACATCTTGCGTTGACTACCCTTGGTTGTGTCCTCACAGACAAGCAGGGACAAGTCGCTGCTTGAACGCGAAGGCTCTAGGATTGAAGCTCCATGGTCATCGATGACGCCTTTGATGGATGGGAGGTCGAAGACGGCAAACTGGTTGTCGAGATGGGCCAGCCTCGTCTGCGATAGAAGTGTGGGGCGGGAAACATGATGGCTTAGCTTCAAAACGTTGCTCCCTTGGCGGCCAAGGATAAATTTCACTAATATCTACAGGAGGCCGCTCGAGGTTGGTGAGCCAATCCATCGTCTAGGCTTCAGATACCGGGTCTTCAAATCGGTTCATCGATCTCCAGTTCCTTTGCAAAATTGGTCTTGTAATCATTGAACCTGCCTGGCACTTCACGCCTAGAACCTTACACGGACAAGGAGTTGTGGGAGGCTCTTCGGGCCCTTCCAGCCCAAAGTGCCCTTGCGAGGATGGCTTGACCCCGACCTTTTTTTGGTGCTTCTAGGAGCATATCTTCACCCCTTTCAGACTAGCTTGCTAGGAGATCTTTGACTCAGCTCCCTGCTCACAAAGCGCTATACCTTACATACAACTTTTTCGCTTCAAATCATGTGTCGCCCTGGCTTGTCATCCAATTTTGCTGCTCAAACAACCCTTCAGCCCTGCAGAAGCTCCCAACCCTCCTCATAAGCCTTCCACCTTCACAAAGCCTCATCCCTTCACCTCCTTTGACGTCCTCTTGGTCCCTCTTCGCTCTGTAGTCTTGATAGAATTTACACGGGTTTTCAGACAGCAAGGTTGTCTCTTGATCTCCACCTTGGTCAACTCCCTCTCTGCACATATGCTTCAACCCTTCCCTTCTCCTGCATCAATGGATATTCCTCTAGTTGGAAACATTTGGGTGGCATGTGTGTACCAACACCTCTCATCTTCCTTGGCTGCAAGCTGCGTGGATGAGAAAGGAACCTCTATGGTAACATTCTTTTACTTGCCTTGGTCATGCCATACTGTCTAAGCTTGTCCAGATAGATGGTGATCTGAAAAGAGGTGTGTCAGGTTGAGCTGCAAAATTTGCCAGTATAATGTCATGTGAATGGTGCTGCTCCCCCCAAACCATATGTAAGAGCATCATGACCGGTAACCTCTGAAATCCAACCCACTTGATCTCTGTAAGATACTCTCATGTGCACGGATTGGTATCTGAGGTGTACTGGGGTACACAAGACTAGCTCAAGTAGCTTGGGGAGGCTTGGGCTAGGCAAGCTTGATTCTCAGGTTGCGTGGCAAGGGTACAAACCAATTAGAGGTCCTCGCTATTTTTAGCACATTGTGCTCGAGTCTATATAAGAGGCCCAGAGGTTCAGTTCTCAAAGAGCCAATGAGAGCAAGTCTCGTTTCCAGGTGCTAGGTTCGATTCTGCATTGAGTCGTAAACACACGCCTGCATCTTAGCGTAGCCCAAGGCCCAGCAGCAGATACAAGGCCTAGAGAAGAGAAACAACAAGTGGGCTTAGAGCTAGGAGACTGGAACGGAGTGGAAGCATAGAGTAGGAGATAGCAAAGAAAGAGCAAAGTTGGCTGAGAAGAAGAGAGGTTGAGGCAAAGCTGACGATCAGCCAAACTGACGAATCACGGAACCCTGCTCCCCGCGACCGCGATCCTGGTTGTGTCGTACGATCGTAACCACCTAACCATGACATCTACGGGATGCGATCCCGAATTAGGAGATATCTCCTCAAGAGCCACGAGCTTAGCTACTAGCACGAACTCCCAACCAGATCTTGACCAACCTGGTGTCCCATATCGCCAGGTGGTGCCTAGCGGCCTTGGACCTGTTACTGGGCCTTGGGCTACGCTAAGATGCAGGGGCGCATCCGTGACTCAATCGAAGATCAGACCTAGCACCTGGGAATGAGACTGGCTCCCATCAGCTCTCTGAGAACTAAACCTTTGGGCCCCTTATATAGACTCGGGCCCAATGCGCCAAAAATAGTGAAGACCACTAACTGGTTCGTACCCTTGCCACTCAACCCGAGAATCAAGCCTACCTAGCCCTAAGCCTCCCCAGGCTACCTAAGCTAGTCTTGTGTACCCCAGTACATGTCAGATACCAATCTGTGCACATAACAGATACACTTCCCAAAGCTTCACATATAGCATTGCTTGTTTAAACACAGAATCATAGAGGAGGGTCTTCGTGTGCACATGCTTGAAATGGGCCTAAAGGCAATGTCCTCCAATCAGGGTAGCTTGAGCACCAATTTCATGCGAAACTAGGATCCTATGAAGATGCATCCCAAACAACATGCTATAATACACGTCGCCAGTGGAGGGCCTCCTGAGGCAAATCTACATGTACATGCTCATCTGAGCTTCAAGATCACGACATAGGGCTGCAAGTGTGATTGAAGCAAAATGGCTCCCCATCCTAACCCTTGCATCTATGTCATATGGACTGACAGCCATATGTATCCGTGTGTTATATGTAATACCCTTCAGAGGCTTTAATGTGTCTCTAGGTAGACCACAAGATCCATTCCAGAAATGACTCAAAAACGTTGTCTCATGCGACACAAGCTCCCATGTTGGTGTTCCACAGAGTAATTGCTATAATAATGCATGTGTCTCAGAAGTCTCGCACCCCTATTAGGCCCCTATTAGGCAAGAGAAGGGCGGACACCCACGGGAGAAGGGGGGGGGGGGGGTTATTCATGTATTCTCACCCTGTGTTCCTTGTACACTCCAACTTCTAGCTTAATCAAGGGTTAGTACCTTGTGGCATCCCTACCAGCTGTCTAGGAATTCTTGTAACCAAGTTTTTGCTTCTTTGGAGTGCTCCTCCATCTTGACTCGATGTTTTCTTCAAAAACTTGCCCATGACTACCATTTAGATCTTGCATGCATATCTTGAGTGCTGTGTTCTCATTGTTCACTTCAAATGATTGGAGATTGTCCCCCTTCGGCTCCTTCTTTATGCTGCCATTTTGCTATTCCCCTCCTTTGCCATGATATCTAACCACATATATTGTTTGTGTGGTCTCCTTTTACAACTTTTGCTGTTTTTTCCCATGTCATTTGCATGTAGCATGCTATCCCACCAAATCCTCATCCTCCTTTGTGTGTTTTTACATTCCATATTAATGTTTTTATGAAATCTTGAATTTCAGGAATGTGTTCCCCTCATGCTCCCATGTCTCCAAATTATAAGTATGTCTATCTCAGCTATTTCCTCTTCTAGTGCAATGAGCTTATCCCCGGTTCCACCTCCTATGTTCCACACTTTCATCCTGAGGGTCTCGAGTCCCTATGCTTGTTTACCACCTTGTTTTTTTATTTTTCCGATTTATTTCAAGCTCCTTGACCTTTTCGCCACTTGGCTCCTCATAAGGTCTTCATTAATCCATATGGAGTGTCCCTTAAGGTGATGCTTGTGGTTAAGCACATTGAGACGAGATTTAGTATTGTGAAACTTCCCGAGTATTTGCCTTGCCTTTTCTGCTTTCCTGCCCACCCGGAAGGCTTCCTGCCATTTAGTGGTTCATATGTGCATTGTTTTTTGAAGAATGTGGGTGAGGAATTTCTCCATGTCCTCATCCTTACTCTCTACTATTCCCACAATCCGAATGTTCAGTGCTTTTTCCTTTTGATCTTGCTGCTCTTTCATTGTAGAAGCTAACTCATCCATTCTGTTCTTCACTTGATCATCAATAGTATTGTTGATTTCCTGCTTTGGTGACACTAGTGGAGTTTGCATTTGATCTTTTCTCTCTCAACACAATTTGTCTCGGGATATGCTGTTCCATTTTCTGCTCCATGCTATTAAGTTTGGCATAACCTGTCTCTATTCTCTTCTCCATTTCCATAATTTTCTGATGCATCTTGCATCTACTTTGCTTCTTGCATTAGTGTTGTACTTTCATTCTGCAATTGTACCATAGCCTCATACCTTGTTGACCTATAGAATTTCGTATATGGTGACATATTACTGCCAGGAAACTTCTTAGGAGTAAACATCATTCTTTCAAGTCCTGACCAAAGGTCCCTCTCATGTGTTCTTTGGGCCAAATTTGACTCTGATTGTCGATTTGAATTGGACTTCTGCAAGTCTGTCGTTCTAGGTACTGTTTGTCTTTGTTTTGCATGCCTTTGCAGGTTCGGGTGTTCTGGAGGGGTGCAACAGAGCCGCAGAGGACCTAAAGTAGGTCTGATGGCCTATGAGGATCCCTGGTACTCACCGGGTATATTGGAGCGAGCAGGTCAGATGGCCCCCAAGGGACCCTGGTGCAGGTCCGGGTGTACTGGAGGGGGTGCAGCAGAGGGGTAAGGGCCTCGAGTAGGCCCTTGTGCAGCGCGCCTTCGCACTGAGCTTAGCAACTGGAACGGGGCCCAGGCCTAGACAGCCCAACAAGGCCTAAGACTATCCCACAACAAAGCTGGTCTGGAGATGCAACTGGCGGGTGGGCAGAGAGAGAGAGAAAGAGAGAGAGAGAGAGAGAGAGAGAGAGAGAGATGTATTAACGTCTTTGGAAGGCCTCGCGAGCCTATGAGACAAAGTACAATCATAGGTGACTCATACAAGCCGGTATGGGCTGAGGCAAGGGGTTCGCTGAGACCCCTGCAGCGTACTAAGGAAAACTCAAGGAACATCATAACTCAGAAACAATACATATGGAGACTCAGATACTCAGAAGGAATATCCACGAATGGAACCAGTTGGACAGCTGGCAACATGAACCTTGAAGCTTGCAGAAAGCTAATGGGAGAGTGCACAATGGAACAAGGTGAAGCAAGTGGGCAGTAGGTGTGCTGGTTCATAAGCTTCTTCAATCTCTCAGCTACTCTGGAACAGCAAAGATGGTAGAAGAATAGGCAGCAGTCTCCACAATTGACCCACAACAAGGCAAGCAGATGAGCTGGCAAACAAACCAAAGGCGCATGACATTATTGGTCAATTCCATGAGAAATAAACTAGCCACAATAGCTTCATGTGAGTATATACAATTGTACGATCCTGCAGACTTATGACGTAGATGAATGAATTCTGAATGATACTGAGTGCCAAATTCAAAGCATCACACTATGCCACGATATAAGTGCTACAGGCTATTCAAAAATAAATTTGAAGACTTCAAAAAGTACAAAAAAGATGATGAATGAGAGAGAGTGATAAATATGCACCTCAAGAAACATATGAAACCTTTGCTGACAAAAATGGCTACGGCATTTGCCATACGAGTTTGTCAGAATCCATATGACCCAAAAACCTGACTGTACTTTTTGTCATAGAAGTTGCAATGGAGAAACTCTAAAATGGTGATAAACCAACTGAATTTTACACATACACTGAGACCTTGTCGACCGTTCTCTAAAGTGCTCACAGCAATGGCCATCATCTGCAACTCTCCCTTTGATACAACCATATCCATTTCCAGAACTGTTAAGTTTTACAAAATTTCGTTTGACAAAGGTTTTAGTTAATCATTTACAAAATCTGTAAGAGATAAATCTGATAGGTGATTACAAACTTTCACCAAGATCTCTGGGAAGAACTGTACAGAGTTCATGATAGCAATCTGCAACAAGCAGAATGCTTTCTCATAGAACACATTAAAACTTGACTGCTCTTTTTCTCGTAACCAAAAAACTTGACTGTTTAGCTTGCCGTGAACACAAATCTAGGCATTTCTCTTTGTCCTTCCAATTTACACTTGTTGACTCAGAAGAAAATATTAATCATTGCAATGAATGATCCCGCTTATATGGGAAATTGCATGGCAATGTCGATGGCTGTAGCTACATCATATTCTGTCAACGTGTTTGAAAATATACCAGCAACAGTACATATACGTTTGGCGGCAGTTCATAGCCATAGACAAACTGTAAGTCATTCAGCATAAATGTCCTCAGCCAGCTCACCCATTCCTCTGGTAATCCATCAAACACAGTTATTTTTACATTTTTGTCAATAGCATGAAACATTGATGCTTTAAGTGCCTTTAAAATACTTGAAATCAGTCTTGTGACGCATCCATTTATTTTGTTTGTAAACCTTCCCTTGATCGTTGAAGAAATTAGAAATTTCTGGGGTAGGCTAACAAAAGCAGGATCTCAAATCAAAGCTTCCATCATTCGTGGACAGAAAGTGAAGTTCATGTCGTGAATGTCTATCAGATATGGGGGTTTTTAAAAACATGGAAAGTAAGTCCAATCAATCTTGTTTACATATTGGACAGAAAGTTTACTATTAATGTCACTGAATTAATGTCCTTCCTAAAGCAAACTATGTAAGCCTTTAACAACATGCGTAAAACACAGGGAAATTGTCTCAAAAAAGGTTAGATGCCTACGCTACTCATCGGTTTCACTAAGCAAAGGTCTTTCTGAGGGCCATGATAGTGAAAAGCAGAAAAGTTTTGCTCGGTATTTGTAAGGATGGCCAGAGGCTGGTGTTATTGTTTCCACCTTCATGAATGCACCCTAAAGACATGTGAAGAGCTAGAAGTCTTCCAAACCATAATGCAGTCTTATTACTGTATGGGAAAATAGAAAACTCGTGAGCTCTAGTCTGGCAGGCTAGGATTGCACAGCACAGGCATTTTGATGTTGTCTTTGACTTGCACACAAAATTGGAAGGAGAAAGCTACTTCAGAAAATATTCAGCCCTGGACCCAGCGTTACATTCAACATCTAACAGTACTTAGTATTGCATGGGCAATATGACAAAATGACAAGTATGAGGCACCTGGGAGCAATGACATTTACTCTATTCCCTCCAGAAGGAAGGTTAGAAGAGGGATCCAAATGCAAAGCCCACTAGGACATCAAAACAACGACCATCCACAAGGATTAAGATAAATTTGCAGATTTGCCCAGGACTCAAGCAACCAACTTGCAAACCAACCAAAAAGGACAATGTGGCATTCAGTAGATATATTGGCATGTCTCTGATGAGCGCCAGTCCTTCAGAATGACTTAAGGAAACCAAAACGTTTCCAAGAATGGGCAATGCAAACATGACTTGTTCAAGATACAGGAAAAGATACCCTCTTAGCACAAGAAAACAGCAGCAAAATAAGAACCTCAATGCAACCATTTTGGACCCAAGCATTCAGAATTTTGTGGGAAAAAATAAACTGTACATACAAACAAGATTGGTCTTTAGTAAATTCATGACATATACTTGTAAATTCAAACAAGATTGGTCTTTAGTAAATTCACGACATATACTTGTACATTTAAAATCAAACCATGAGGTGATTTAAAGACCAAAAAAATCGATGTAACAAGACCAAATAAAAAACAATCTGTATTCAAGGCCTCTACTTCGAAATGGCAATATGTATGAAGCACCCTCGCTTATCATGAAGAGCATCATTGTCAAACCTTGAAATCGTGACAAATAATCAGAGAAACAAGTGATACAAAACACTTCTTGCAAATATTACATCAAAATATGGTAGGCATGGAATGACCACGAGTTTGAACATTTTTATCCCAAGCTTTCTTGGCTGCATGTTTATACTCAGTTTTCAAATGTGTCAGCATTCACAGAAGACTTTTGGAGCACAGACTCACATCTTCACGGCATTGTAATACTAAATCCCTTATCTTTGAATTGTTAAGTCCAGTTGGTTTTATATGTTCAAGATACAACTTTATCTTCCAATGCTTTCGAGGCACATAAAATGTAATGAGAAGATTTTGAATCCAAATGGCATGCTCCCAACATATTATAAACTGTATTTGGAGACCTACACAAACCTCATTATCACAGAACAGAAAAGCTTACCATCGGCAGATTTCCAGCAGCCCTAGCAACTGAGCTTCTGATTGTTCTGGCAATGACCCTTGATGTCAGCCTCCCTACAAGTTCTGCAGGTAGGCGAAGTGCCTGCTGCTGAGCAGCTAAAGGAAGCTGCAATAAAAAACATTATAACATGATAATTACATCAAAGAATGTAGAATGCAAATAATAGAAATGCAGGGTTTTAAAGAAGCTATGAAAATAGTAGATTACCTCTGATATTATTGCAATAGATGGCAAAGATCTGAGAGTTCCTTGAAAGACAGCTGAAATAACTTCCCAAGTAGCAGGCTTCGTTGTGTCTAAGTCATTGTTTCTCAAGGGATTCTCAAACTGACAGGCCAAATTTGCAAGTAATATTAGTCACTGAATGAGATTCCAAGGACTCAACCCCTGATCAGGATTAGGAAAAAGGAGAAACCAAACACATTTCAAACCTTTTCCAAGGCTGCATCTTCTCCCAATCGTTCAGCAACAAGTGCCCTAAGTCTGTGCAACGTGGCAAGATTGACAAAATCTTCCTCTTCTAAAAGGCTTGGAGGTTCCAACATTCCCAGTGGAAGGCTTGAAAGAATAGATCCAGCAAGAGATTCTAGGGTTGCTCGGTTCACAGCATCAAAGCCCTGACCACTCCAAGTAAAAGATGACCATGAAAGACTCCATTAAACCACCACAAAAAGAAAAAGTGCAAAGCAAATTGTATGCTTCCAGCTTAGAACTCTGACTAATGTTTAAGATTACAGACAAACTTTTAGAATTGTGAAGTCAATTACATGCATTACCTTAGCTAATTCGTCCAAGAGCATTTCTCGCACATAGACTCCCTGAAAATTGAACAAGATTGTCAAGTCATGAGTTTAATTTGTCGCAGCTAAGCTTCGGAAAATATATCCATAGCATAACCTGATCATGATATTAACAGCCCTTAAATACAAAGTCTTTAACAAGTAGAAGGAAGTTATCTACCTTCAAAAAGTAGAAGGCAGAGCGAAATTCTTCAACAAGTAGAAGGAAGTTCTCTACCCTATGTTTTAACAGACCCTCTTGTAGAAAATGAGCTCTGGACTTAAAGAATACTTAACAAGACATATCGTTAACCTGATGAACTACATGAGAAGATGCAAATAATGTGACTTTTATAAAGAACAATAATGGACAGGAAGATCTGACTACAGTGCAAACTAGGGGACCTAAACATTCAAGGAAAAGAGGACCCACAATCTCAAAAGCTGGAAATGTTCAAAGATGCCACAGCACAGGCCAAATCTGTATTATTGACACTGATGCTACCTTCAGGTTTGTCCATCTGGTTTTGACAGTAGTGTGTATCTTCTCATAAGAATGAGGTGAAGGCTGGCTGAGTAGTACCGTTATCTACGGTCAGTTAAACAGTCTAATGCACTCACCTAATGGTAAAGGAACTTCCAAAGATTGTAGATCTGACATTCCTACAACTTTTAGTCTCTTACAGAACCCCTGAGCAGCTGAGGGCTCCCCAAGTAGGTCTTATGCATCTCCTCACACTGTTCTGTGGTCTAAAGGGCAGAGCCCAGAACAGGCCCAAAAGACTATGATGAAAAACAGATTCTTCCATGTGTAGTTCCTCACAGATTTGTACAATTTAAAACAGATTCTTCCATGTGTAGTTCCTCACAGATTTGTACAATTTAATATGGAGAGTGTACAAACCTTATAACTTTTAAGCTTTTTCAGGAGTTCCTATCATACAAATCCAATATCTAGAGGCAAAAAAAAAGCAAGCACGAAGACAAAACAGTATCAAGGAGAGAAAAGTGATATTCTGGGAAACTCTAGTTCTTGAGAAAGCAGAATCACCATAAATCGCAACAAGAACTATGCATACACAAATATTACAAGAAAATGATGATCAGTTTACACAGGTACTCTACAATCTCTGCCCTTGCAAGCATGCCCTGATATCTCGATTGTTGCAGAGTTACAATTTGTTGATCTAAGTAGTAAGCACTGGCAATCGGTCACAGGCTAAGGTAAGTGAATGGCCAAATGGTGTGACTATAACTGATTGACAAAGCTTTCAGTCCCTCCAAGGCTCACCTCAAGCTTGTAATGTGGGCATAGCTCACCCCAAACATGAACTCATCAAATAACTGGCCTTGAGGCTATTCAGGCCTGACATCTGGAATATTGCTAGTCATCTAATTATAGAGACATAGACAAAGCAAGCCATATTTAGCCTATTGTGACTCATATAAACACATGGTGACCAGACAAGATATTTTTTTCACTTTTCCAAAAGTCTAAATAGTAGCAAGTCAAATTCTTCCTGTCTTCCTTGTTGCTGGCTAAGAAAGATATCCCCTATTCGCTACAGCATTTATGAATTTGTATGAATAGCAGAGAGAGCAAAAATAGCACATCCAAAGGTATTCCTTGTTCAGGATTGGAAAAGTATGTATTTATAAATTTGTATTAAAAAGCAGAGAGAGCTAAAAATAGTACATCCAAAGGTATTCCTTGCTCATGATGGGAGGGATCTCCAGGAGCTCAGAAAACTTCAAGGCTTCTCATGCCTACGTCGAAACTTCATTAAAATGAAAATACCCCACAGCTTAATATGTATTCTCTACAAAAGTTCAGCCCACGTCCATTCAACCACTTGATTGACAATCATCTTCATCGTCTTTCTGTCTCTTATCACCCAACTCATCATAGTGGCCAATCATTCCAGTCACAACTACTTGAATGAATCACCAACTCAATTAATCCTGACAAAATTACTAGTGGCATACAAACATGGAACATATCACCACCCTGTCTTAATTGCAATCACTCAAAATGCCAAGTAAGCAATATGCCTATACATCCACTTGCACAATAACACCAGTCACACTAGTGTCATCAATATTAATTGCAGATCACCATGATACCAAGTAAGCTAGCCTGTCAAGACATAAATTTAATCAAGCATCCCCAAGTAAACTGATCACTTTGCCATTGTCTATGTCTCATTCAAGAAAAACTATATACCTATCAATATCCTATTCAAGGAAACAATAATGAAAAAATAATTTCCATAAAAATCACATGGAGGCACTATTGGAGGGGGTCACATTTGTGGCGAGCAAATGAAACTCCTATACCAGAGGATTCCAAGCACCTCTAGCAAAGAAATTCTCATTACCAAGAAGCTCCTCGCAATGATGCTAGGTTGGCTCTTGATCATTATTCTTTAGTTTTTGGAAGGTCCAAAACTTTTAATGGCCAAGACGTAACAGGATGTAGTTATTGAACTAGGCTAGCAAGAACTTACAAAGAGACCGTTCTCGCCTTTCCATGCAATCTTTGCCAGACAACCAAGGAGGTCCCAACAAGAAATTTTAAATCTTTTGACATAGACAAATCTCATTTGACTTGGCATTAGAGGACCAGAGCTAGCTCATGAGCCCCTCTAAGGTAGAGTATCTGAATCTCTGCATGGACCCCACTCATACAAAGCACAGAAGAAGCCAAACAATGAGACAGTTTGAGAGAGTCTGGGAGACCAGACGTGTTAGGCACTACATCTATTCCTACTACAGATCACGGGAGCAGCACCAATTCTTTCCTCCCAGCCAACCTTGCTGAAGCACACGAGCTGACAGAGAATTACAGTCCGAAAAAACATACGTGAATTTCCATCTCTTCTCTCTCTAGCTTCGACAAGCCCCATCTCCCTAGATGGATCTAGATGCCACATGTCATCATCACAGGGCCTTCCTAATGCAACATTTCACCCCTCTCTTGGGATGCATTAATATCCTTTGCACCTAGGCACATTCCTTGCATTAGGCCCTTAGCCTTAGATCCACCTAGTCTGGTGCTATCAACCCTCACCTAGGACCTTGACATTAATTCCCTCCTGATCATTTACATGAAGCGCAAACAAATAATTACAAACATAGATCCTTTAAGGGAAATGTCGACTGATTCTTCCGAGGTCGTGCTACCTCGGCTAGAGCGTAACAAGACGTGCTACCATGTTTGGGAGGCACATCCTTCCAACAAGCAAGTTCTATGTATACGCAACCTTCAATAGGTAAGGAACCTAGAAATAGTGAAGAAGGGATACCAAAGCTGCATAAACATATAGAAATAAGGTGTGATGGCATCATACTATGCAATATTAATGGTTTTTTCACCATCTGTTGCAGGTGAAATTTCAGGCCCCTCAATTGTTTTATTGGTGTTGTCATGCTAAATATATGGCAGTGATGGGGAGGTGAAACTCCACGCCATGCAAAAACAATGAAGTAAATCAGGTGGCTACAATGGCATTATTGCTTCAGTGACTGCATGACCCCAGTGTCTAAAGTGAGCAGGGCCTTTGTGATTCTTACTTCTTCCTTGTGACGAATGGATCTAATTAAGTGGAATTTGGAGTGATGACATGAAAAGGAAACATAAAAAGAAATATGAGTATAATAGAAAACTGTGAGTGGACCCTTTCAGTATAACAATGCAGAAAACACGTTCCACGAGAAACAAGGACACAAAGGCATGCTAATATAAAAGAGGATGAGTTAAGACTGAGCACAGAAAATCTAGCCTACATAAGAGTGAATTGCCAACAACCCAAACCACACGATAAAGTGCATGACCAAAACAGGAAAGGTGAGCTATATTGAAAGCAACGGACTGGCACAAACAGAAACTAAAAGGGACATGCTTATTGTGCACAGATTGAAAAACAAAGCCAAATTCCTTAGTTCAAATTAAAGGGATACCTGCTCACTTAAAACAAATTTGAGGGCCTTCTTCACAATGATTTTCTCATCATTGTCCAGTCTCTCTCCTTTGTCCACAAGTGATTCTCTTGTTGCAGATCTTAAAGACTGTGAGAAAAAATATATAAGCACACTCATATGTGCTACATTGACAGAAAAAGATGATGTCAAAAGTGAATCGGGATATTAAGTACAATGCATATTTAAAACATGTTACTCCAGCATATTCATGAAAAGGACAAGAACACAGTTGACAACCATTTCACACCCTCCCTTTTGCAACCAATTAGAAAAAGGGTATCCAAAAGCTCATGCGAACCTCTGTAACAAGCGACTCTAGCCGATCAATCTGAAAAACACCATCCTGTTACAGACAGAATGGCGAAGATGTTAGTTGGAAATGACAAACATGACTAATGTTAAGATAAAGCTTCTGACTGCAGTATATCCATGCCAGAGAGGCCTCATTAAGAAGCAACTGAATTGATCCACTGATAACAAATTTTCAAGAACGTGTTTTATTTATTACATAGTCTCTAGTAAACCTTCAATTTCTGGACCAGTTCTCACAGAACTCAATCTTTCAAACATGCAGGCTCAACTTGATTGGGCTTTGTAAATTCCTAGAAATGGTTGTTACAATCGAGCTCCACAATCTGTTTTATAAATGGTCTGACATTGAGCATCCAAGACTTCATGGACGACGAATTCATGCCAGTGGACAGATAATTTGGGAGTTTTGCAAGCAGTTTTGGACTCAGTTTGAGTCACATTGCAAACATTTGCCAAGTTTTGTAGACAAATTTTGCAGATTTTGGGCATTTGCAGAGAATTCTGATGCATTTTAAGCCTTTGATAGGCTGTGACAGCAAATTGTCATTTTGGGCAGATTTTTTGCAGACTTTGGTTGTGCATCTTACATCCCACAAGAAGGGATTTCACTTGTCAGGTTTGCTGCATTTTTTGAGTTGTCTGGCAGATATGGCTCAGAACAATCCCAATGAGGTTTTTGGTTTCCTCACACAAGAGGATAAGCCAGAAACTGTGGTCGCACCCCAAACTCCTCCTCAACAAGGTGGAGGAAGGGGTAGAGGTCAAGGTGCAGGACAAGTGATAGGAGCAGCAGTTGCTGCCTTGGTGGCTCCCACACAGGAATAGAAAAGGTGGGATTCATGTGATGCACATGCTCTTTCACTCATTTCCCTTTCTGTAAAAAGGTTTATCATTCCTCACATTTGGTCATGCAAGACCTCAAAGGCAACTTGGGATATTTTAGGGAGCATGTTTGCAACCAGAAATGATGCCCGAATCTCACTCCTGAAGAGAGACCTATCTCACACACATATGGATGAGGGTGATTCCATGAATGTCCATATCACCAAGCTTCAGGATTTGAGGGAACAATTGTTGAATATAGATGAGATCATTCCTGATTCAGCGATGATTACCACCACTCTTAATTATCTTCTTGAGTCATATCTCAGATTTCATATCTCGTTGAATTGTTATTGAGGGGGGGTGCCAATCCTCTCTCCTTTCACGAGTTGGTAGGACTCTTGTTGCAAGAAGACCAAACAAGAAAGAACATGACCACACGGGCTGGCGAGCATGCCATGCTTTCAAAATTCAGGGCCAAAGGGAAAGGGCAGCAAAAGCGACATGCAAATCAGCCTACACATCAACATAAAGATGATTCCCGACAACCCTCTCACAAGGCTAAAGGTGCTGTAGACTCCAGAGAAGCCAAAGAGGAAGGGTATTTGTCACTACTGCAAAAAGCCGGGTCACTACATTGGTGAATGCAAGAAGAGAATAGCAAAGGAGAAGAAAAAGGATTCGAGTATGACTGTCTCAGACGCATTAGCCCCTAATGCACATGAAAGAGCGGATGTTACAGCCAACTTTGTGAAAGAGGATTATGCCTTTTTTGTCTTGCATTTCAGATTTTCAAGTGGCTGGTCCAGATACTACAACCACTCTTGAGGATGACTCTTATGCTTTCCTGACTTGCAACTATGACCCTTCGAAGGATGCATGCACTTTCAGTGTCAATGAGACATTGAACACATGGTATTTTGATAGTGGTGCATTCAAGCATATCACTTCAAGGAAGAGTCTTTTTGCAACTCTGCATGCACCACCCGCTAAAAAGAAGGTGACATGTGCAAACAAATCTTCTTCTTCAGTGTGTGGAGTGAGTGATATTATACTTACCTCCACGGATGGCACAGATTTCAGAATTACTGATGTTCTTTATGTGCCTCGTATAAAGAAGAATTTACTTTCAGTGTCCTCTCTCAATCGAGGAGGATTTCAGGTTATCTTTGATGATGCTAAGTGTGCAGTCCGAGACAAAGAGAATGATTATGCTTTGATGTTGTCTAGCATTTTGTATCGGGGTCTTTTCCAGCTTGATGTTTATGAGAAAAGATCCGATCTTGCACTTGCAGTACACACTCCCACTACTGCCATGCAGAATGCGAAGTTATGGCATGCCAGATATGGGCACATGAGCTATGGTAGCCTAATGACACTTCAAAAGCATACTATGGTTGATGCATTGCCTCCTTTGGAGTCACCTCCTCGTCATGCCTGTGAAGGATGCATCCTCGGTAAGATGCATAGATTTTCCTTTAAAAAGGATGGTGCAGTACGAGCTACTCGCAAATTACAGCTCATACATAATGATGTCCGTGGTTCCATGAGGACACCTACTTTTGGTGGTTATCTGTATTATGTCACATTTATAGATGACTACACAAATTATACTTGGGTCCATGGCTTGAAGAAAAAATCAGATGTGTTTATGCATTTCAAACACTTTGTGGCCATGGTTGAAAATGAGACAGGACTCAAGGTGCAGACACTTCGCACTGACTAAGGGGGGGAGTATATGTCTCATGAATTTTAGGCATGTTTGAAGGAGAAAGGCATCACACATCAGCTTACAGTGAGGCTTACTCCTTAGCAAAATGGCAAAGCTAAGTGGAAAAATAGAACTCTCATGGAGATGGATAGATGCATGCTCACTAGCAAGAAGTTGCCTCACAGATTTTGGCTCGAAGGTCTCATGTGTGCCAATTATGTTTTGAATCGGGCTCCGACAAAGGCTTTGAAGACAATCACTCCCTATGAGGCTTGGCATGGCAGAAAGCCTTCAGTGGATCACTTTCATATTTTTGGCTACAATCCTGCTACACGTAAGATTTTTATGAGTAGAGATGTAATTTTTTCAAAGAATTCAGCTCATACACATTGGTTTCCTAGCTAAGGCTCATGCTGAAAATCAGCATTTACAGCAGCCTCCACCTACTTCACATGTCCTGATTCAACCACATGCTGATTTTGTTCCTCCACAGGCAATGGATGATGTTGTCAGGCAAGAAATTCAAGAGATACATGCAGCAAAAACAGTTCCGAACTGGTTGCTACAGACTTTCAAGGAGAGTAGACTTGAGGCACCTTTTCTTGGTAGGACTCGTAGTGCAGCAAGGCACGCAGGGGGGACTCTTTCCGTTGAATCAGCTTATGCGAGTCCTCTTCTTACTGAAGAAGAACATGAAACTTTTGAAGAAGCCAAGGATAATGTGCACTAGATGAATGCCATGCACAATGAATTGCAGTCCATTGAGAAAAATCAAACTTGGGATGTTGTGGATTTACCACCACTAGGATAACATGCCATTGGTACCAAATGGGTTTTCAAAGTGAAAAGGAAGCAAGATGGGTCTATTGATAGGTACAAGGCATAGCTGGTTGCCAAAGGCTATGCTGAAAAAAAGGGCATAGATCATGAGGAGACTTTTGCTCCTACATTCCGGATGACCACCATCATATTAGTTATTGCCATGGCTACAACTTTTGTTTGGAATGTCCATCAATTGGACATAAAAGCAGCTTTCCGTAATAGTAATTTGCAGGAAGAGGTTTACGTCAAACAACCTCCTGGCTTTGAGCTTTCGGGCCATGCACTTCAAGTTTGCAAGCTGAATAAAGCTTAATATGGGCTGAAACGAGCCCCACGTGCATGGTATGCCAAGATTGATGCCTTCCTGGCAAGTAAGGGGTTACACAATAGTCCCACTGAAAGCACCCTCTACATCAAGAAGGATGGGGGGGATATTTTGGTCATCATTCTTTATGTAGATGACATGCTGCTCACACGGTCAAATGAGGAAATAATTGCAGATTTCAAGGCTGAATTGAAAGCTGAATTTGACATGACAGATTTGGGCATGTTAAATTTCTATTTGGGGATCCAATTCATACAAAACAAGCGTGGCATTGTTACGTCTCAATCCAAGTATGTGCAAAAGCTCTTGGATAGGTTCAATCAGTGTCACAAGAAACGTTTCTAGATTTTGCCAGGCGAAACGCCTAGAAACGGGTTTAAAACTTGTATTTTTTATAAATTATATAGCAAACATAAATAATTATCTCCAGATTCTCTCTCTCTCTGAAAAGAGCTCTCAGATACACACATACACACTGAGCACTCTCAAAAGAGTCAAAAAAAGTAACAGCCTGGCACCAGGGGGTTTCGCCCAATAAATTGGTGTTTCACCTGTTGTAGCGAAATGTTTCGCCTAAAAGCGTTTCTAAACATTTCGCCTGGACGAAACTTGTTTTTTGGTTACACTGCAACCAACATGCAAGATTGTAAGCCTACAACAACTCCCATGGAGCCAAGTCTGAAGCTTACTATGTATGATGCAGGTGAATCAGTGGATGCCACACTTTACAGCCAGGTTGTTGAATGCCTCATTTATTTGTGCAATACACGGCCCAATATTCAATATGCAGTATCTATTTTTTGAGATGATGTTTAGTAATGAATATATATTTTGGAAATAACTAAGCGCTTGTGTGGAGAACCCTCTTTGTAGGAAATGATGATAAATACTTTGTCGACAATCAGACGATTGGATAGCCATTGGAGCTTGGATGTGGGCCTTGGATCTTGCATCGGCACATGGGATAATGGTGAACTAAGTGAAGACTGTGCACTTTCAAAGGAAGGGGCAATGAAAGGAGTGGTCACTAAGGCAATGGAAGAAGAGACTATAGGTAAGAAATACTTTGCATAAAGAGAGGACCATAAGGAGAGGAATTAAAGGGATGGCTCCTATTGGTGGATGAAAATAGCCAATCAATGGCCAAGGATTTACATGGAAAGCAAGGGATGAAAAGTAAAGCAAGTGAAAAGCACCTACTAGCATCTATAAGAAGGGCAACCAACCTCGGTTCATGATCATCTTCTGGCTCGTCTCTGGTTGTAGAGGGCAATTGATCGTGTGCACTATGAGTTAGTGTTCTTTCAATACAGTGGGAGATCCCATCTTGTTTGGTTAGTTTTGGTTTAGAGGTCGGGAGGCTGGCCAATTCATGTTCGAAATTCTGATAGTTGAAGGAAGATCAAGGTTTGTTTGGTTGATAGCCCTACGTGTGGGCTCATATTAATTGCTTGTGCAGTTTTTTTGAGTTTACAGAGTGAGTTGGGAAGAGTAGTTGACACCAGCACTGAGCTTGTCGCTCTTTTAAATTGATGTTGAAGGTGATAAAAGTTTTTCTCGGCCGAGTGGATAATGGGTGGCAGATCACCGGTTTTTAGTTCAAGTCAAGGTTGATAGGGAACTATTGTTCAAAGGTTTCCAGTTGCTTTATACGAACTATGAGTCAAGGACGTGGTTGATTCGAAGTTGCTTAATTCAAGGGACTGTATGTGATCATAGAGAGCCATCGATTGTGGTTGAGAAGGGTTCTTAATCTCATATAGGTTGTGGAAGCCGTTGAAAGAGGATCACAGGGACTTTTGACAAGCCATCCAACTCGGTTACAAGCTGCACCAGTGTCCTTGGAGTCCTTGGCTATTCACGGTATTCTCAGCGTGGGTTCTTCCTTAGAGGTTGTGACAGGTTTTGTCGCAGGGTTGATATCATTCAAGAAGGCAGCCAACTGTAACAACATGTCTGTGGTTTTAGGCTTGTCCATTTCGAAGGCTTTTCCATACATAGACAATCTTGGGGCTGTTGAGTACGTGAGTTGGTGAAAGAAGGAGATCAAGAAGGCGTGGGTTCTTCCTTAGAGGTTGTGACGGGTTTTGTCGCAGGGTTGATATCGTTCAAGAAGGCAGCCAATTGTAACATGATGTCTCTGGTTTTAGGCTTGTCCATTTCGAAGGCTTTTCCGTACACAGACAATCTTGGGGCTGTTGAGTACGTGAGTTGGTGAAAACGAGGTTGAAGGAGATCAGCAAAGAAAGAGCTGCGCCTTTATTTTGTGTAGGCAGCTGATCGTTAGTTGCAGTTTTGCTCATTCTAAATGCTCTTGGTCGTTTGAGGGAGCTCATGGTTGTTCACAGTTGTTCACAGGAGGCTATTGCTATTGTAGGTGATAGTGGGAGCTAATTCTGTGATGTACGGGGTGTAGAAAAGTTCTAGGAGATCAGCATGAAAATCGTGAAGGAGCTTTGGTGGCCGTTGTTGACATCAGGTTTCACGCTCCAGGGATTAAAACTGCAGTGGGACTTGAGGTTTCACCACAAACCTGAGGGCTGTAAGAAGGAAATCTGATCGGATCAAGGAAGATTGATGAGGTGCAAATCCACAGCAAAACTGCAGCACGAGAATTGTTGTGAGCTATTTGATGCAAAGGGAGGTTGTCGAAGGTTCAGGGGATAGACGTGAATTAGCTCTAGCCCTTCCATGTATTTATTGGTTGCACCATGGATCTCTACTCGTGGGTGTAAATACGTTAAGCATGAAGGGATAGCATGGGCAAAGAGCTGACTTTGGTACTCACCAAAAGAAGAATTGGTGCAAAGTTTTTATGGTGGCTTCACCTTTGGTTGTGATGGTATCGGGGCTAGCCATTGGGTAGTTCAATAGTCTCAAACATTTCTAAGTATTTAGAGGACCAAGTAAGGAGTTCACATGAAGATCAAGGTCCCATTCAAAGCTCTTTGGCATCTAGTCTATCTTTGGCAAGCAAGGTCCTATCTGATCCTACAGAGGGCTTTTTATGAGTCCATAATTTCTAGGATGATGTGATTGATATATGCTTCAGTGATCTTTGTATTTCCGACAGTTACTAGTTATTGGTGCATGGTCTTTTCTTGGTGTTTCCCAGTTCAGAGTGATTTGAGTTTGTGCTGGGATTGCATTTCTTCTCGGTGTGTTTGCAAACGTGACTGTGTTCCCAGCTATAAAGGCATTTCAGGTTAGCTCTGCCAGTCTCATCACCATCATGGTCTTCCACTCAACCGTTACAAAGCTTCAAGGCTGTGTGTTTGACACCATGGGTTGTGAATAGTGTGCATGAAGGGTGTGGTACGTGTGGGACATCATGTGCAGGTTTCAGTGTCCATGAGAGGGGATGGCGATCATCACTCCAAAAACCTCCGCCAGAAGTCTTTAGAGTTGCTGCTGAAAAAAATGTTTAATAACCACTACATTCTTTTGGCCAATGAACGAGTAGAAAGTGAAAACAGCCGCGAGTCTC
This sequence comes from Dipteris shenzhenensis, assembly GCF_047967505.1. NCBI lineage: Eukaryota > Viridiplantae > Streptophyta > Polypodiopsida > Gleicheniales > Dipteridaceae > Dipteris > Dipteris shenzhenensis. Next base: position 42,586,300 of record NC_141625.1, read on the forward strand.
AAGACGATGGCAAAAGAGATGAGGCAAAAATTCCCTTGGAGCCAAACATTTGTGCCACTACAATGTGTCTGTTCGCCAGGGGTTGGCCGAATGGAATAATTGCAAGCATTACCAGGTTTGCAGCTCCAAAGTAGCTTCAATCGTCTCTGACACTACTCGGCATTACGATTCATAGACCATATCTAATTTGCTCGAGCTGCAATCCAAGGTGGAGGCATCAAAACCTTATACCAACACACATCTTTCACACAGGCACCCTTCTTTTTTTTTTTTTGGGGGGGGGGGGGGAGGGGGGTTTGAAGAACCTTTCACTCACTCTTTTTTTGTTAAACCTTTCACACACACACATTAAAAAGATTCAAACCTCTCTCTCTCTCTCTCTCTCTCTCTCACGCACACACACACACACACAGAAACCGGCCTCTAATCACTCAGAGGGCAGTGGAACTAAACCTTTAATCACTTCAACACTTATTTACAGCTCACAAAGCATATATCACAACCATCAACCATTGCATGATCACCATTTGGCATTTACCCATTTGTTCACAAACAAAACCACTGAAAAAGGGATGGAGGCTAGAATGCCCTTGCTCAACAGACATAGACAAGTGCACCCGATTGGCCCCAAACACCGTGGCGCCCCTTTCAGTATTTCTTTATCTTTCACAGTGAAATGATTACAAGTTGCATCTAGGAGACCTTTCCTGCAACTAAGCATGCAGCCCCAATTCACTAAGCCTTCACAAGGCTTTCAAGCATAGAACACCGTCACATAAGTGCACTTAACCCATAGGCTCAACCCAAAGGCATTCTCTTTTCCGAGTGTAATTCCATTGGCTGTCCAGATGCAATCACACTACTGCATCCCAACTGCACTCTCTTTGAGTGGTTTCCAGATGGGATTCACAAAGATTTTCAAAGCTCCAAAATAAAATCAGCAAAGTACCCAACCAAAGAATGACTCATGTAGCACTGCCTGGGCACCTGTGAGCCAAGAAAGAGGCGGCACACGAGGCCAACCAATAGCTTATGGCAAAAAGAAATTGCAGCAGTAAAATCACAATTCACCAAGCCTTGAAAACTCACACCAAGTCCTCAATCGCCAAGAGGACATAGTAGCCAATGCCTAATTGCATTCTCAGCCAAAGAGGAGTGCAAAGGCATGAAGAAAGCATTTACAAGAGCCGACTAGCAAGAATTCCACTGAAAAATGCGAAAAGAAGCACTTCTGCCGCGAAGAAATGGGAGTTCTTGGGCTCAAAAGAAGCGTGCTTCAGAGAGGAATACATTGAGAAGGTTTTGGAGAAGTTTCAAAGGCGAGCGCTCTCGAATCTGTCACTAAGCCATTGAGAACATGGGTCCTACTCCCTGAGCCTCTCGATGAAGGCGAGGTATCTCCTCAAAGACCGCTCACGCTCCTGAAGGGTCCTCCTCCGCCTAAGGGCCTGCGCCTGCAGCTCCTCACGTAGCCCAACCCATGTATGGTATCATCTCTGATTGCTCCCAAATCCCTGCCATGACCTACAGGATCTCCTCGTCTTGCAAGATATCCTCTGGAATGTGGACCCCCTTCTGGGGGAGACCTCGGCGGGGCTGATCCAAGTGAAGTACCACTGGAGAGGGGTCTGACATCGTGATACCTGCCAGAATCCCGGTAGATCCGCCTCTGTGTAGTGCCCAGTCCCCAACATAGAAACGGTTTAGTCTCTCTAGCAATCCATCGTGTCTTCTCTGTTCAAAGCAGAAGAGAAGGTTGCCAGGTGTCCTACTGAAATCTGGCTCTCTCCACGGGTCTCTGCCACTGATCATGAAAATGAACTACCCTACTTGTCTTCCCCAAACTCAACGTTGTTGAAGTCACCTCCAACAATCCAAGAGTCTACATCCGGAAGACACTCTAACAGCCTCCTCCAAAAGGCCGGGCGGTGCTATCTACACGCTAGGGCATACACGTGCAAGATCCTAATCTTGGACTCTCCCGTCCGAACTCCCATCTAAACTGCCCGTCTTGGAATGAGCTCACCCTGATCGTAGACCTCTGGAGTCAAAGTCTGTGAGACTGAGATGCAGACCCCTTCGCTCCATCCTACTGCAGGGGACCACTCCTCTGGACCTCCCCCTGGGAGAAGGTGATGACGTCGTCTGATGTCTGCGGCTGAAAACATGTGCTCTTGAATTATAAGGATGTCCACTGCCTGCCCTACCACTGCCCTCTGCAACTCTTGCCGGAGTATCAGGTACTGCGGCTGGCTACAAACACGGTTGTGGAGCTTGTGTACGTTCCAACTCACTATGGTCCAGCTCATGAGGACGTGGGTGTTGGGAACAAGGCTCTCCTATGAGTGGGTGCCTGTCTTAGAAAGACTGCCTTTTGTGACTTTGCCAAGGGTTTGGAGGGCGAGTAGTCGATGTCTGTGCGGTGCCGTACTAGGGTGGATACCGGATCAATACCGATCTTCCGTGCCCACTTCATCATGAAGGAGGTTTCCACCCCGAACAGCTCCGCACACTTCTGGAGGGGCCAGAAGTATGCCTGCTCCACCTTTGCCTCCAGTGGCAATCTGATAAGTCATGTCGCCAAACCACACACCGGCTCCTCACGCATGAAGCTCAACTGAAAGTTCACCTACCGCGCCATGGGCGTACCAAAGGCCCCATCTACTCGTCCATCATGAGTGTAATCTAATTTCCCAAAATAGCATCGAACACCTCTGAGGACCACTTCTCCAACCCTATGGAGGCAAATTGAAATCTCCAAATGGGGTGTGTCTGAGATCCCACTACACTGATCAAACCCCCCTTTTGGGACTGAAGGACCATGAGCGTTACCTTCAATGGTAGAGGATATGAGTCCGGAATCTCCAAATAGTTCCAGGGTCCTAACCTCCAGAAGTCCTGCGGTAAGGGACGCCCAAGCAGGAGGTTGGGAGCTGCTGACCGGGAGGACGAGCCTCGTCCCTAAGGATCCCTCCCTGAACGGCCATGCTACTACGATGAGGATGCAGAAGGGGGCGTCATTGTTCCCTTGCCTGCTAGCAAGGATATCAAGGCAGAAGGAGAGGGGGGCGGCGGGAAAGGGAGGGGTAGGGACACAGGGGGCAGAGGGCGGGGGGCAAGTGGTGAGAGTGACCATAGAAGGGGGGGATGAGGGAAGGGGAGGGGATGGGGGTATCAAGGCAGAAGAACCTGCTACTAAGGTGGAGAGGGGGGGCGGGAAAGGGAGGGGTAGGGACACAGGAGGCAGAGGGCGGGGGGCGGGTGGTGAGAGTGACCATAGAAGGGGGGGTTGAGGGGGGCGAAGGGGGCGGGGGGAATCTTGGAGGGGGAGGTGGAAGTGGAAAGGAAGAGGGGGAGCGGTCTGGAGGGCGAGGGGGAGGGGGAGGAGGAGGGATAAGGACGACTTAGGCCCCCCCTGCTCATCAGGCTCACCGGGACTCTGGATCCGCTCCTCCGCAGCCGCCGCCAGGTTAGTGTCTGCGGCTTCTACCATCACCGCATCTGAAGCTCCTAGGGCTCGCTGCTATTGCAAGGGTGGGTGCGGAGGCTGAACCTCTGAAGCTGGAGGATCATCTGGATGGATGGTGGCCCTGCCGCTGGGGGAGTTGGCTCATGTTGTTCCTCCTTCGAGGCCTCATGGTCAACCCTGTCCCTCTCTCTACGATTAGCCCTCTACCTACGGCGCTTGCAGGCTTGCTTGCTTGGTTTCTTTTTCTTTTTAACCTGGATCCAATCCCCTTTTGAGGCCCATGGGCTTTGAGAGTCCTGTTGCTCTTGCCTAAGAGGACGCTAGGCTCGAGCCTGCTGCTCTACTCTGCGGGGGAGGCGCACGGGGAGGCCATGGGGGCAATCTCTGGCGAGGTGACCCATCTGTCTGCACCGAAGACACTAGCCTGGTAACATGGAAATCTCCACCCTCTAGCGAAGGGTGCCCCCTTCAAGGGTCTCGAGAAGAATCAACTCTAGGAGCAACTCTGGAGTCTCAACCACTTGTCTGATCCTGGGGACTCTATCATTTGCTAGAACCGAGGCGGCCGACTCTAGCAAAGACTCAAGCACTGTGCCAAAGGCCCAACGAATGGAAGGGAGGATGGCTCGATACTCCTTGGGGAGCCCTAGGAAGCGGAGTGTAACCGAAAAACGTGAAAGATGGTGTGTCGTATCCATGTCCTCCACTGTGAGCCCATGATACCAAGGAAAGAGGTAAACAAGATGTGGGCCAAGGAGGATGGGGCTCTGCTCCACAAGTGTCAAGGCAGTGTCGGGGGAGCTCAACTGGATGAGGAAAACGCCTCTTCCATAGATGGTGACCTCTTGGATGTGGTCTCCCTCTAATGCCAAGCTCGCCTGAATCCACTCTCGCACCTGTCTCCGTGTAGGCGTGAGGCCCACAATTCTACCCACAAGCACCTTGTCCTTGAGGAACTAAACTGCCTGTTGTACCTGTTGCTTGTCAGCTGGGAAAAGAAGAACCTTAACGGCTGTGGGAGTCGAGGGTGCTACCATAGAACCCCTCTGGCCAGACCAAGGGTCACCACCACGATGTTCTTTCACCGTAACAAGCACGAATGCTCCCGTTGCAGGGAGGCAAATGAAAAAAAGGAGAGAGGAAGAAGGGCATCGAGGCGAAGAGGTGGGGGAGAGAGGTGGAGAGGGCGGCAGGGAAGGAAGAGGGGAGAAGAGAGGAAGGAGGTAGAAGGGAGAGGAGAAGGAGGAAGGAGTGAAGGGTTGGAAGGAGGGCGGGAGAAGGAGGGGAAAGACGGGGGGAGGCGGAATGGCAGGGGGGGCACGCTGGCGGGGGGGGTAGGAGAACAAGAGGAGGTACGAGGTGGAAGGGAGAGGCAGGAGAAGGAAGGGGCGGAGGAGCAGCAAGGGGCGGGAGCGGAGAAGCAGGGCGGAGCGGGGAGAAAGCAAGGCAGGGCAGAGGAGGCCGGGCGGAGCAAAGGCAGAGGAGGAGGCTAGGTGGAGCGGAGGTGAGGGTGAGGCAAGGCAGAAGGGGGGCAGCGGGCAGCAGGCCCTCAGGCCGCCGCGGGCAGAAGGGGGAGTTCACCGAGCAGCCAGGAGCTCACCGAGGAGCTCAAGAAAACCACACCAGCTTCCTCACTAAGTCGGCACAGCCCAAATTGAGAAAGTAGTATTCATAGCTTGATTCCAAAGGCATGTATATCAAGTCTAATGAATTAATTAATCCAAATGAGGATGGGAGAAAATGATACAAAAATCAATCCAAGGCTAACAGCATTTGATCATAAGATGTGAATCATGTGAGTATGAAAGTGCATAGTAATTCACCATCACCCATTTTCTGTCAAGTAGCACTGTATAAGAGAATAATTTCCTCATTTATAAAGAAACAAATTCACTTGGAAACATGGCCAACTACATGTATGCTCATGAATGCCCACAATTTTGAAAGCCATTTCACACTCATGTCACGCACACACATTCTTTTTTGTTTACTTGCCAGATTCACGATTGCTTTTAATGGAGAAGTTGCAATTTAAACTAGTGGATTGTTTCTGATTTGAGATCACTCATGGCTCGCACAATTTGGACAGCTGTTCATCCTATTTCTTCAACAACAGTTGTATCCATTATGTCTCATAAAAAGCAACTGTCACTTATTTTGGTCTTATTTAAGTCATACTTGACCACACAAGTGATTCATTTCTCCTGTTCATGCAGTGGAAGAAGTAAAACCAGTACCTTGTATAAAAGCGCTGTCAGTGTTGACTGGAGCTGAGGTGAGTTGTCAGTTAGCACCTTCCTTGCAATCCAGGGATATGAACTACTGAGAACTTTGTAGTTAGGATCACTGCTCAATGCTATGCCCTCCAATACTGTCAAACTGTGGAAGCCCATATTCTCTCTCAGTATTAACCTATGACAACACCTATATATAGATCTGAGAAGAGAAATTAAACGAAGGCCTTGATTATAGAGGTATTACAGAAATTTTTCTGTCCTTAGAATGGCACGCTATATGGAAGCATGCCTACCTGAATGTAATTTACAAGAAACACTTATCACAATGACATAAGGTCTCCCTGCCATCATCACAACCGTTGCTACACTTGTGAAGTCTTGGCAGGACAATAATTAATGGAATGAGCAACCCTGAAACCATCATAAAGACAAACACAATAGGACAATACAGGCTTCCTTTTGGGGCCTATAACTATGTCCGACTATTGTGGCGAAATCATGGATGTTTGTTTTCCTATGCCATCGATTCACAGAAAATAGTTTTGGCTTTCAATGACTGATTCATCTCTACCTAGGCACAATATTTTAAGAGGTTATAAAATCTGGTTTCTTGGGCAAGAATAACAGATAATCAGCCATTTTGCATGCCAAAAAATTTTATTATAAGCCTCTGGTTCACATTTTTCAGAGGTATGACCATAAAAAAAAGATACATGCACATTACGAGGCCCAAGTGTGACCAAAGTTCCCTTTCCTTTCTGACAAGCCAATAAGATGTCATTGTAACCATCTATATATTATTTCTGGAAACTCTGAAGATTCAGGCTCAGGTGCAATTGTGAAATGGTCCTTCTACGAAACAATGTATATGCCAATACTACAATGCCATCCTCACAAGCATGGTAAACTTCCATGTGGCACAACTTTCAACCCCCCCCCTCCCCTTTGGTCCTTTCCGAAAAGCGGGCTTCCAATCTCTATAACCACCATATCACTTCTCTCTTCTTGCTTTCTTCATTCAAATGGAGTAAACCCTTTCAATTAAAAAGGGTTCCCAACCACTAGTGAGCTGGGAATGGGTAAGGTCCCCATAAGACCAAAACTACTTTTGGACAATCCTAGACAAGGGAAAGAAGATAAGAAAATGACGAGCCCCTAGGAGGCACCACAACCTAAAAGGAACAGCCCCCCATGTATGGCAAAAGTATCAATGGGATGCCCCCCATCCACAAGAACAACCATCAGGCTAACAGGCTGAGCGCAATGAGCCGATGTTAGGTGCGGGAACCGATTAAATGGAGATGGAATGCAAGGAGGCAGTCAATAGCTGAATGAACTGGAAGTACTTGCAAATGGATAACGAGAAAGTACAAGTGGTGGCTAATATAGGCCCCAAAGTCCACCACAAGAGTTGACCAATGAAGCTAACCTGAGGGTTGACTGAATCCTAACTAGCCTACAAGGCCATACCAGGGCTAAGTGTTAACAAACCCTCCTCCATTGTATGGCTGAAGTATCTTGGATACATCTCAAGTATACATGGAAACTATATCATGGTTGCACATATTCGTCCAAGATGGATATAGCAACCTATGATAGTACATGGAGATCTACATCACGTAATAAATGATGCCAAGTGTAAGGCATTTCGAAAATCCTCAAACATGGGTCGTGGTAGAGCCTCGTGAAGAGATTTGCTAAGTTATCCTCGATGGAAATGTAGGACAATGGTATATCTCCAATTGACAAGCGCTCTCGAACATAATGGTAGTGCACCTCAATGTGCTTGGTACGCACATGAAAGACACAATTACGTGCAACAGCCAAAGCACTCTGGCTGTCCATGTAGATCATAGTAGAGGAGGTCGAGTGTACATCAAGATCTACAAGTAGCTTACAAAGCCAAACACACTCTACAGTGGTTGTGAAGGCTGCCCTATACTCAGCTTCATAACTCAAAGTAGCAACTATAGGCTGCTTCTTGCTGATCCAGAAAGGCATGAAGAGCCAAGCATGAATTAGTTGCCACTATGATACACCCTCGTGTCATAACAACTTACCCAATCACTGTCTGTGAATGCATGCAAATCCAATGAAGATTGATCACTATATAACAGCCCCAAATTTTGTGTGGCCTTTAAGTAACAAAAAGGTGTGTGCTGGGCTTGTGCATGTACTTGCTTAACTAGGAAAGGACATACTGCAAATCACGCTGGGTATGATGTAAGTAAATAAGGAAGCCCTAAAAAGTGGCATCAAATAGGACACTCCCATCTTCAGAGGAGAAACGGAAGCTAGGTGCCAATGGACTAGAAACCGACTTGCAATACTCAAATTGAAAGCACTCCAATATGTGTGTGTGTGTGTGTGCATCACAGGAATACTCCCCTCCTCATGGAAGCATGGCATAGTTAAACTCATTCCCAAGAGGAAATTGTGTGAGCATCTTATGGATTGGAGGCCCATCACATTGATGCCTGTTGTTTACAAACTCTTTGCTAAAATGCTAGTGCACCGTCTTCATCAAGTGCTTTATGAGGGCTTGCATCCTTTGCAATATGGTTTCGTCCCTCGGAGGCAGATTCATGATAATATTGGCAATGCTCTCATGGCTATTGAATATGCAAAATATTCTGAACAGGATGTTTTTATTATGCAAGTGGACTTTGCCAAAGCTTTTGACACGGTCAACTGGGATTTTATCTCACAAACAATGGCTAAGATGGGCTTCGGGCCTAAAATGGCTAATGTCATCTACTGTTTATATGCTGGCTCTACAGCCCAATGCATCCTTGGAAATCATCTCTCGCAATCTTGGTCTTTGGGTCGTTCGGTTCGACAAGGATGTCCACTCAGTGCCCTGTTATATGCCATTGCCACTCACCCACTTCTCTCATATTTGGATCATCTTACCACACAAGGTCTTCTTACTGGTCTTCAGATTCCTGGAGCCCCTTCCTTTATTGCTCAGGCCTATGCAGATGATTCTTTTTTTATGCAACATAATTCTCCACAGCAGTTGAAGACTATTATGGACACTCTTTCTTCATATGGCTTGGCTGCTGGCATGAATGTTAATTTCGATAAATCTAGCCTCATACCTTTGCATTCATATGATTGGCATACTCTTCTATGGCCTGGGCACATTATGCAGCCCTGTGATGTGGTCCGCCATCTTGGTCACCCTATTGGCTGGCACATCACCAGGAAACAACAGTTAAAGTGGATTTTTGATAAGCTTCATGCCAAACTCCATTATTGGAAGCTCTCCACTTGGCCACTCCATGTTAGGCTCCGGATTGTCCAGTCGATTATTATGGCTTATGTTCAGTATTATTTGCCTTTGATGCACTGGACTTCTCAAGACATTTCTGCCTTTATGTCTCACGCTATGGAACTGTTATGGAAAACAAAGTCTTCTGCTAAAGCTCTAAGACTTATGAGGATGACAAAAGTCTGTTCCCCAAGGATGCACGGTGGATTGAATGTGCTGAATATTGCGCACCATGTCTTGGCCAGGAAAATTCCTCTTCTACTCACCTTTTTTCGTCAGAAGCAGCCATGGACTCATATGCTTGCAACCATGTGCACGTCCTTACGTACTACTGCACATGGTGCATGGATCACTGATTTTTGGGAGGTCATTTTGGGCAGATTTGTAGGCTCTATCCCGGGTTGCCCTTTTGCTACTTCACTTATTAGCGATTGGCAACAGGTCCTTTCGCATGCTCAT